>NC_084793.1:98733766-99039570 GCF_963169125.1 Humulus lupulus
TTCCTCGACCCTTATACTTCATGGACATCAAGGAAGCCAGAAGTGAAGTCATTTCTAGCGAAACGTTTTTCAATTGCATCGAGGAAATCCTTGGCCTTAGTGATCTCTTCAGATTCTGTGCCTCCGAAGGCTTCTGGAATGCATTGTTGCATGATCATTAGACTCATGCGATTAGAACGATCCCATCTCTCAAACTCCATCTTTTCATCAGGAGTGCTTTCTGCAGTAAGAGGTGAAGGTTATTCTTTCCTTAATGCATAGTCTAATTCCATGCAACCAAGGTTTACAAGTAATTTTCCTTTCCAAGCCTTGAAATTTGTCCCATTAAGCATGGGAATAAAGTTAATGTTGGCAGTTATTGTGGCAGGAGTAGATGAATTAACTGAATATATAACAAAATAACAAAAAACAAACTCACATAAGAATCCATATAAAACAATAAAATCAAATAATGGTTAATCTCATCTCAAGATACCAAACACATCATTAATATTAAGTCTTTGGATAGTAATATTAACTGTAAGCGGTACTCTTGTTGTAGCGATCAAACATTGACAATAAATTATGTCAAACAATATGCAATCTTTGGACTAACATATTATTCGCAAAAAAAAATACCTTACAATTGCCACATATTTATCACCACAGGTATGCATAAAATTCGGCCAAATATTAACTCACCTTTGGGTTAATTAATAAATGCATGAATTATATACACACTATTATCTTGATATTTTAATTAAATTAATCTACACAAAAGAGATCACTTTGGTGATATTTTGTTTCAATTTATTTAACTAAAATATAAGATATCCTTAATAAATTCCAAAACCAAAATTTGAATTTTACATTGTTGCTGAAAATTATTCCAAAATTAATAAACTGTATATAAGAAATATATACAGGTAAGTTAATATAAGCAATTACTGGTGAATATAATATTTATCTCCATCGAACACCAAAATATAAACACAAATAACCCACTCGTTAATAAACTGTATTTAAGAAATTAATAAACAATTCCTTATATACAGTTTATAGTATACAGTTTATAGGAATTTCTTATATAAACAATTCCTTATATACAGTTTATAGTATACAGTTATAGTATACAGTTTATAGGAATTTCTTATATAAACAATTCCTTATATAAACAAAAAGAAATATAAGCAAACAGGCCATCGAGGGATCAAATATAAGCAATCCCAAATTCCTGTATTACGGTATCAATGGGCGAAAACAGACCTAATCCTTATATATATATATATATATATACATTAACGAAACTAAAACAGAAATACAGATATGCTAATTCTTATACAATATACATGAAAGTTCATATCTACATAACTTTTGAACAATAGGATTAGAATTAGCACAGAATCGCATGAACTAATAAAATATATATATATATATAAACGATTGCAAAAATTAATTTTATGGAAGACCAATACTACCATATATTCTCAAGAATTAATTCAGGGATGCTCTGGTACCAAATGTTATAATACTATAATCTGAATTTAGCCCTAATTAATTCAAGAGAATCAAACAATAAATAGCCAAAGGTTAGCGGAAGCGTACCGGAGTCCATTGAATCGATTGTACAAGGTTATGATCTTCCGAATTTGCAGTCAAAACTTTTGAGAACCTTAGTCTCTTGATGATGGGGATTCAAGAGTGAAAAGATACGTACTGCAAATTGGGGACCATTACCTCTTTATTAATAACTGACAAATCAGTAACTAATTTTTATTTACTATTTCTAATTTGGCCCCTCATCAAATCATAAATTTCCTTTACAGTATCCACATATTAAAATCATGACAATCATGCCCTTAAGTCATAAACTTTATTCCAAAATAGACCACATAAATTTGACTAATTTATATGATGACCCAACACATTTATATATACAATTGTGGCCCTAAATAAATTCCCAACAGTGCTAGGAAAGGGTAATAACTTATGTAATAGCTATATCAATGGACAACTTTATGAGTTACAACTTATAATAATATAATATGTAATTTGATCTAAGAGTACTTCTATGAAATTTTCGTAGACAAATTCATGGTTAATAAATTAATTTATTAAGCCAAGATTTAGCGAGATAATTAATTTATTGGAGCTTAGAACTACGGGTCCATTTGTCTCCAAACTATCTTAATAACACAAACAAAGTATTTGGTGGATAAGAAATAATAACGTATTATTTTAAATTATTATTTAGAGAAATGATAATGCTGTGTTTAATTATTTATGAAATAATAAAATTATGGAAATTAAATGTGTTGATATTTTATTAAAAATTAATTAATTATACAACTATTTATAGTGTATAAATAAAACAGTATAATTAAAAAGAGGAAAATAATATTAACAAAATACAAATGGTTTTGAACCAAATGTTGGGCGCCCAACACAATCCAATAAGACTGTGATGGGTAGCCAAACCCTAGCAAGAACAGAGTTAGGATTAATTATCTCTCTCACTAAAAAAAGATTCTATAAATAGATCCTTAAGAAAGAGTGTTAGAGTTAATGTTCTTTTAGTTTTTGAAACTTAGTAGGAATACTCTTTCTTTCTTTCTCCCTTTAGCTCACACCAAAAGCAAGAGCATTTAAGTTTTATGAGTTTAATTTTTACATCTCAGGACAGAATACACACTCTCATGAGTTGAGATTCCAAACTGTGTATTAAATATTTATCACTGAAAAGTGAGACCCCTCATCCTCTTTGATTTGTGCAAGTCATAGTTTGGAAGACAAGTGGTAAGAAGGCTATCTATGAGGTGATACACGCAATATAAATGTTTTTCATCTCACGCACTATAAACGTAAATATTTTATTCCTTTCTCTTTGCATTTTTTTAATAGATCCATATGCATGATATAATCATATTCTAGTTATGATTGCTAAAGTGAGATTTATCTCATGTAAAATGCTATGATTAGTTTTGCAATTTTTATGAAATGAGATATTACACTTTCGCTACACTCACACGCGTGCAATAAAAAACAAACACCACGTCCACTAGCGACTTTTATTAGCTTTTTTGGTGCAATTTTGGTATCATTTTTGCATTCTCAAAACTAACTTGCATTCTTCATCATGACTGTCTTGTTTATAGGGTGGTTAGAGTACTAGGTTTTCTTATGATCAAGGAAGATATTTAGCCAATTTATTATAGTTCAAACATTCAAATTCAGCTTACAAAATTTAGTACATTAAATATATTAAATAATAGTTTCCTATTTACATGCTTGACTAACCAACATTGAAGAAGTATTAAATTCTAATTATGAAGATTGCATTCTATCTTTGGTTGGCTGAGCTTATCTTGCTCGTGCTTCCATTGGCTATTTCTTGAGCATGCTTTCAAGAGCTAATCACCTCGTCTATTAAGAATCATCCTTCATAGACTAGCTTAGTTGCAAATATTTATTCATATACAAGCACCTTCTAGATATTCAATGAGGTCAGTCTTGAGCACTAAGTGTGATGGAGAGAGAGAGAGAGAGATTAGATGAGACTTGGGGAGAAGATTGAAGAAGGGAGGGAAACTTGAGAGATTGAAGAGGGGCGACGAGCTAGGGTATTTTTGGGTTAGGTTTAGATTAATTGATATATATATATATATATTTAAGGATTTCTAGGTATAGGTAAACCCAAAACTCTAAATACCTATTGTGAGTTCGATCTGATCTGGGCAGGTATTGAACGTATTTCGAGTGATTGGAGTTGGGTATGGTTGGGATTCAGATGTCAGGTACGGGAAGGTTACTCGAGTTGGGTTAGGTTTAAGGCTCGATGTTAATCCTTAATAAGGACTAGGGTTGGCCATGACACCCTAGTTTTTTTATTTTATTTTTATATATGTATAAAAGTTTGTATAAGAAATTAAGAAATAATAATATAAGAAATTTTAGGAAACATTATATATAATCTTTCATTATGGGTGCTCCTTAACATTTTTTTAAATTGCTCCTTAACTATTTGCTCTAGCTTCATTTAGTCATTTGTCAAGTTTTTACTTAACTTCTCAAAATTTTGATTCCATTTTGAATCATTTTCTTTGCTCATGTATACATACTTAATGAGTCATCACTCTCTCGTTATTTTATTCAAACTTTGTACTAGCTATAGTTTGAATTAAATATTTGCACCTTTAATTTATCAAAATAGTGAGTTTGACCCAAGTCAACACCCCCACTACTTTTTACACTTCAATACTCAAGATAAATACACTTTCTTGAATATTGATTCTAGAAACTTTTTTTTTATTATTGTTCCTTTTATGTTATATATTGATTCTTCGTTGAACCAATCTCACAAACTAACATTAGACACCAAGCATGTCTAGATCACGCATATTATATACATAAAGCTTAAAATGATTTAGAACGTGGAATTCCAAATCATATAACTTGTATATATACATTTTAATAAGATGATCAAATTAATCAATCATTTCTCAAAATAAATTGACTAATTTTGGAGCATCACCCCCACATTTCTCATAAATGATAAAATGTCATTTTAAAATAGAAATCTCTTCATTTCTATTAAGTCCTTTACATTATCCTCCAAGATAATACTAGACTTATAATTCCCCAAATTCATTATGAGTCCTTAAACAACATGATAATTACAACAAGTCAAAGTAAACAACACCTCAATGTTAACTTATTTTGACTCATTTACTTGAAGAAGAAAAAACAAGACACATCTATTTGAAAGTAACATTCAATTGGTTTGCTTTCTTTTCACATTTCACAAGATGAAATAAGTAAACACAAATACAATGTGAAAATTTCTCAAACAAATAATCAATAATGTTTACTTTTAGTTGTCTAAATTATCTCAAAATTACTTAAACAACTTTTGTGCATTTTCTAAGAGTCTCTTTGAGATTCTTTTGAAAACACAACTTTGACATCCATTGATTTTCTCATCAAAATCAAATTTGAAGATGTCAATTTTAAACATTTAATCAAAGAAAATTAACCCTCGTTGATTTAATTAACACTTTCTCTTGCTGTAGTTTAAAATTATGAGATTAATTTAAACATATCACCATCTTTAACCAAAATGAACAAAATTATCATCAATTCATTTACTATTTTTTGTTTTAAGATTCAAAATTACTTCTCCAATTTTGTATTGTCTCCTCATTGAGGTATTGAATATTTAAGAATTATTGTCACTAAATAATTCTCAAAAAAAAAAAAAAAATTACCACACTTTATTAGACTCCAAGGCTATAGGTCAATATGTCATCCCATAATTTTGGATCCACTTTGATCCATTCTTGCAATAGCAAGACATACTTATCATAAGATGTAACTCCCTTAGGTTCATCATTTCTTATCTCATAATTGAGATGCTCAACACTTAAATGAGAAAATTTAAATTCTCAATTAATTCTCTTTATTCACCAATTAAAGAGTAATTCATCTCATTCCAACAACAGTAGGATAAAACCTATTTCTATCACCTTAATTATCATATTATATAGCACACCATAATAATTCACATGTATATCCCCATATAAATATACTTTTAATTTAAAAAATATTAGTATGATTATATCTCAATTGCCAACACATGTGATTTATCATACTATTATGCTTTTCCATTCATATAGACATAAATCACACATATACATATAATGATTTACATATATACATGTTTTAATTTATAATGATTCAACTTAAATCAATAAAACATGTCAACTTAAATCACCAATTTACATGCTAATAAATTCCTATTACCACAGTATATGACAAATTACGATATAGGAAATACCAATTTCAAGATTATGATGACATATCAAATATTTTTCTTATAAAAGAATTAGCATGTCATGACATAGATTACATATATTTCAAATCACAAAATTACACACATATATATACCCAAATATGTGAATATATATCACCACACTATTATTTAAAGTAGTGTATTGTAAAGTTTAAACTGCCATGCTTACCCATAAGTGGTTTGAACTCTGAGATCTAACTTTATACCATAAAATGAAAGTTCTCCAACTCCTTTCTTGTGATGTGTCAAGAGTATCACATTGATCATCCTCCAATAGAAACTTTGATTACATCACCTTCCAAGAAAAATAGCTTTTAGATTGTTAGAGAATATTAACAATGAAGATGATTACAATCAAAATGAACACAATATATATATATATAATACTCTACTAGAAATATAGGCTTCTACTTCGTTTTTTATACAAACAATAATTAAAAACTGAAGTAAAAGCTTCTAATTCTAAATGGGCTTATACTTCGCTTGTGGGAATGGTGCTTAAAAAAAATAGGCTACTATTTCGCTTTCATAAAAAACGAAGTAAATAAAGCAATAAGACGAGGGTCGTGTTTGGTTGGTACACCGAAAGGGGGGGTTTCCACTTCGGTTTTTATGAAAGAACCGAAGTGGAAAAGTGCACGTGCCAAACAGGCCCCTTAGTTATTTTGAGACCATTTTACTTCAGTTTATATATAAAAATTGAAGTAGAAAGTCCACATTTCCCTCATCTCTCTCTTTGAAGCAGAAACCCAAAAGCCAAAAACGTCATTTCTGGTCGTAGATTAAGGAGGGTTTGGTTTTCTAACCTTTTATTTTTTTGTTTTTCTACCATTTCTGACCAATTTCCTTGCTCAAAAACTTAAGTAAAGGCTCAAAATTGATCTATTTTAATTTTTAGGGTAAAAAAAAAGCGTCTGGCAGTGGGTATATTCGGAGTTAAAAAATGGGTTCTTACATGATTTTGATTGGATTTTTGGGGTTTAAATATATTCTTGAGCTTCAAAATAGGTATGGATCGTTCAATCTTTGGTTGTATGATTTTGATTATAATTTTCTATATTATTTTCAAATTTTTGTTTTTATATATAATGTGTTTTTTTTGTAGCTTTTTATATATAATGTGTTGAATGTGTTGTTTGTATATATGTTTAGAGTTGATTTTGAGCATTAAAGAATGTTTGAATCCAAAAAACTTTATTTGTATTATTTATATATATACATCATTCCGAATTTCATATTTATTTTGTGTGATTTTCTATTTATTTATTTTGCTATTTTATATAATGTTATCAATCATATATAATAAATTAGTGAATTTTAAAATTTGTGAGAAGGTGAACTTCCTATTTTAATATTTTAACTTATCTAGGTTGTGTTGTTGCTAATGTTATAACTTAGAGAACATAGAATGCTTAGATTATTAGTAACATTTGTTTTTGTTTTCTTTAACTAGTTAGTTTGATATGTTGTTTGTTTATTATTTAACTAAGTTTTTTTTAAAACTTTTTAATAGTCTTGTTGATTTAGTGGCGAGCTTGGTGTTGATTTCGGGTGACCTTAATCTAGAGTAATATTGGAGGTGTGTAATTTTGTAATTTTAGATATCACTATTGCAATATTTATTTATCAAATTAGTGAAGTAGGTTCTGGAAAATTTGTGGGTTGTGGTGATATAAGGATGAAAATATGTGTGTTGATTTTTGTGTTGAATTTGTAGGTAATTATAAAATTGGAATATGCTATAAAAACAGAGGAAACTCTGCCGAATTTTCTCTTAAGATTTACTAATTGTTGCCTTTAAAGTGTTTCCTAAAGAACTGTAGTGATCCTGGACGAATTCAGTGCCCATGTGATTAGATTAAAGCATCCCTTCAACTTTAACTAAATCTCAGGACAAACATGAAACTATATGACATTATGCTTATCTACTATGTGATTTGTTGAATATTTTCATAGTAAATTGAAATAAATTAGAGATCTTGTACGGGTAGCAAATGCATTAGAAACCTTAAAAGACAAAGTAAGTTTATTTTTCATAACTTATTTATGTATAATATAAACTATAAAATAATCAATATTGTTATTAATTTATGTTTGTTAATTTTACAGTTTGATGGGAAAAAATATAGCGAGATTGCAAACCGCTTGTCAATCCAACACGAATGGTTAGGACGATTGATGACTTACAACCTATTTTGTTTATAATAAGTTCATTTAGTTCTATGTTTAGTTTTATGTCAATGTGAATGTATCAATGTTTAGGCTATTTAACTTAAGTACTTATATCAATGTATAAATTTTTATTGTACCTAAATACTTATAACAATGTATAAATATTTAATTTTTAATATTTTTAATTTCTAATTGATTGAGCCATTCAAAAAATCAGGATTAATTAGAATTGTAAAAATATTTATAAATTTGAAAAACATAATTAATTTCCAATTTCATTAAATTAAGTTGAAAATTAAAAAAAAATAAGCTTTTACTTCAGTTTTTATGTATAAACCGAAGTAAAAAGTGGGGTTTCTACTTCGGTTTATACATAAAAACCAAAGTAGAAAGGTTCACAATTCTTACCTACACTTCCATTCAAGACTTTCTACTTCACTTATTATGTATAAACCGAAGTAGAAACCCCACTTTCTACTTCGGTTTATACATAATAACCAAAGTAGAAAGTCAATTTTCTATTTCATTTTTTCACCACTTTTTACTTCGCCCCAAACTACTTTGGTTGTGATTTTATGCGAAAAACAAAGTCTTTCCACCTTAAAAACCAAAGTAATAGCCCCATTTCCTTGTAGTGATATTGATTAATAATATTACATAAGTAAAAGAAAAAGATGAGAAAAGATTACATTACTTATGACAATTATCATAAGAGTAGAATGTTAAAGATGAAGATCTCAAGAGGAACACAAAACTTAAACAATGTTCAAAACCTTTGTCCTAAAAGTTATTTGCTCCCTCATAAGAACACTTTGGGAATACTCTTTAGAAATGCTTCTAAGGATTTATCAAGCCTTCTTTCATACTCATGATTGTGTTTTAAAAATGAGCATGCCATCACAAGTATTCTAAACTATGTAGTGTGTTTTTCACATTCACACATTACATCCAAGTGAGCAAGATAATTTCTATTTATAGAGTTTTCATCCACCATTTAATTTTCTAATGACGTCAAACCCCTTTGGGAGTTAGAAAACATGCACACAACAACTATAAAATATTATAGCTAATGAAAATCAAATTCAATATGTTTAACTCCTTTTACACATCAATTGGTGAATTTTTGTGAGAGTTACAAAACTTATGATCATCATGTCTTAAGAATTGTAACTTACTCTATATATTACAAAACTTATTATGATTATCATTTCTCAAATTTTAACTCTACAATATATGTTACATGTGACAAAATAATATTTGTCATATAATTCATTTAATCAAAATATTATATTATATGTAAAATAATATAACATTCATTAAATCACACTTCTTTAGTGACAAATAATTTGTAACATTTATTTAATCAATCAAATATTATATTATAGAATAATATAATATTTATCATTCTCGTTTTCCAAAGACTTTAGATTTTGTCAATTTCAGTATGTTATTTTCCTTCATTCAAGTCATTTAAACATTCAAGTCATTTAAAGTTGTGAACTTTCTAATTTGGGGTGTTGATTCAGTTTTGATTATCGATTGACTACACTGTTAGATTTAAGAAAGGTGTCTCACTGTTTATTGTATCTCTTTGGGGGATTAGATTAGTTTATATATCTAGGTTCTATGTCTATGGCATGTTTTATCATTGTAATCAACTTGGTTAGTCTTTGTTTGATTCATCTCTTTGTGAGAGAATTATTTTACTCAATAAGCATTTTAGACATGTATGGATTTTATTTCAACAAATTAATGAAACTTTTATTTGTCTTGACAAAAAAATAAAGAAAAGATTTCACACATTTTGCTGTGCGATTTCATACTAAAATTGTGTGTCAAGTATTCGTTTAAAAAAATGGAAAAGATTTAAAACAAAATTGGCAAATTTCTTTAACAATAACAGTAGTGTAGTCTACTAGCCAGAAATCATGTGGTGCTTAATTTCACTGTTTTCAAAACGTTGGATTTAAGCAAAGTTTTTTATTATTTAATATATTTATTTGTTATTACAAATTGCTATAAACAAAAACATATAGAAGTAGAACTATGCCAATAAATTCCACCTGTCTTGTTTTTTTGTCTAACCAATGCAACTAAGACACGTGAATACAAATAATGATGTTCATTATTGGTTTGGAACCCACCCAAATTTCAACGTTTTTTCGGCCATTATGACTACAATTGATGAGCTTGTGTCCCTTTAATTATCGTACTTTTTATTTTGTTTTTTTTGACCTTTTAGGAATTTTTTTAGGGAGGGTATTATTTTTGTTTTTATTTTGTGTAGTATTTTTTATTTTTGACACTTAAAAAAAATTATTTTTTTTACATGATATCGTATGTTATATTTATATCCTACATTTTACTAATTTTTAGAAAAATTACAAATAATTTACGGTACTGAAATCAGAGTTCAAATAGTCAGTTGCATACGTACCTAACTTTTTTTTATAAGTATAGAAAACATATTATTTGAATTTGGATTTCGACACTGTGAATTATTCAGAATTTTCCAAAATTTAGTTGGATACCTATTATAACTATCATGTACCTTGTTATACAAAAAAAATCGAGTTATAATTTCTTAAAATATCGAAAATAAAAACATTCATAGGGTAAAAGCAAAAATAATACCCCTACTTAAAAAACTCCCTATGCTTTATATTTTAAAACATCAAATTATCCCTATGTTTTATATTTTAAAACCTCAAATTACTGTATATATGACTTCAATTGGTTTTGGAAAAAAAAACAATTAATGCTTTTAAATTCCACACTAATAAATACTAATGAGTTAATAAATGTGCAGTAAATAATGAAAGTAATATGCAAGTGTAGTGGTAAGGGGCTAGAGTTAGGTAGTATTTTGTGTTTAATCATTAGAAATAGGGTTTATACTTTTTTGCACCCTGTGTTTTTTCTTATTACCTATTTGGATCATGTGATTTGACAAATTATTTTTTGGACCCTATATTTTGTAAAATGGTTAAAATAGAACCCTAAACTCAATTTTGATGAAGAAAAAATTGAATATAACAACACAGTTTTTTAGCATAATGATTTTATTTTTGTTCTAAATTGTTAGTTTCGTAAATTATTTTGATTTTAGTTGAGAAAACATTAACCAAAATCGGGTTTAGGGTTCTATTTTAACTATTTTACAAAACATAGGGTCTAAAAAATAATTTATCAAAACACAAAGTCCAAACAAATAATGGAAAAAAACATAAAGTATAAATAAGTATAAACTCTTAGAAATATTAATTTTATCACCCTAACAATCCCTTTTTGTTTAAGAAAAAATAATATTGAATTTTACTTTGATCTAATAATCCCTTTCTGTTTAAGCAATGATAACATTGAATTTACTTTTATTTATTATTTATATTATATTAAGAGAAAAACTTTCAAAATAGTTAAAGTGGAGTGGACTACAATCTTACATGTCAGATAATACATAAAGAGCAACACTTAAAGAGCAACAACAAATCCCACAAATGATATGACTCAAATAAATGCTAACCAACCCGAATACACTAGTAGAACAGATCAACCCAAGAACTAAAACTATCCCCAAATGTAAAACTTAGAAAAATAACCTAATATAAACTATCAACTAGATACATTAATTTGAGAATCGTCTTTCAAAAAATAAAATAATAAGAAAAATCGGTAATCATTACTAAATCAGCGATCGACCAACAACAGATGGATCTCACCCTAGAAATACAAAGTGAGTGAATAGATTAGTTCAAAATTAGCAAAAACCAAAGTCCTCAAAAGGCAAGGTGACAAACATCATTATTGAACAAAACCAAATACATGACCTAAAACACTAAAGAAACATAAAACAACAGCAAAGCTAAAAAACAAAACCCAAACAAAGATAATTAAGCACTGGCTTCGGCAAAGACCACCACGCACCAATGGGTCACTCGTCCAAAGGCCACGAACCACCAAATCAGACAACCCAAAAGACATCAATAAACTTAAGGATAACATATCCAACCACAGAAACCATCCCAAGCACCACCATAACCCAACACTGCCGAGCAACCAAAGAGGACGCTGAACCCAGAGCAAATGCTGACCATTGGTATGCCATAGAAGTGCAGTCGTGAACAATGAGTTGCAATGAATTTGAGCCAACATGTCGACTACTTACCATCGCAATCGCAAACCAAGACACCAAATTTTAATTAAGGGAGCAAAGCCTTTTGACTAGAGCCAACTTACACAAATGCACGTGTAGGTGGCTGCGGTCGAGAGAAGCAAAAAAACCCTAAGGGGAGTCGACTAGGTGAAAGAGACCCAAGGAAACAAAGAGTCCGCTTTCAAACTTTTAAAATATTATTGTTTTTTAAGAAAAAGAAGACCCTTTCATATAAAGGAATTTGTTATAGCGTAAATTTAGAGTATCTTCATTGCATTTTTTTTTTGTGATACTGTATTTTAGCATAATTGTACATATGAAAAAAAAAAACTTTGTACAATACAATGTAGAAAGGGTGTGAAAAACTTAAGATAAAGTATTGAATATGTAAAAATTGGCACAATAATATATACTATAATTATAATAGTTTTTCAATAAAGTTGAACGATCAAAATTTTTTATACTAATTTAACATTATTTGTTTACAATTAAATTTAAAGAAAATATATTTACACCTCATAAATATATAAATACGTCCTATTCTATATCAGTAAAAAAATATTTATTTATAACACATATAATTTTATATAAGTGGATTTGAATTATACACCTCTTCTTGTATATATAAAACATATCATTACACACCTAATTTATTAAAACTTAGAAGTGAAATTTTTTAAACGAATTTTATAAAATAATTTCTCAATAAAATAAATAATTAAATAAAAAGCACAAATTTATAATACAATTTCAAATTTAAATTTATGAATTATTAACAAAAAAATAAAATATATTTACTTTTATATTGGATGATAAGAAAATGTTATTGTTGTATTGTGATATAAATTTTAGAGGTTAGACAGCCTAAATTTAAATGAAAAAAAATAGAATTTTAATTTTACTATACATGAGACCAACTAAGTCTAAATTTTTATAAATAGAATTAAAAATTATTGAAAAAATGAGTATATTTATAAAATGTATGGGGTGTAAATATAATTCTTTTAAAATTTATTACATATGTTTTACTTTTATAATTTTTATTTTCAAATAATTAAATATACCAAATGTAACATATCCTCATTTTTTGTTCTAAATATTATGATATATTTATAATATTTAGTCTTTTTTTCAAGAAAAACAAGTATTAACATTGAAGATGGTGAAGCTACTTGTACAACTTTTATTTTTATTGTACTCTGCGACTCCATCACATGCTGTATGTGATTTTGATGCATGCAAAGCTTACACACTACGTGATTATGATATGTCATATGAGCTTAGGCTAACTAATTACAACATGTACATGTATAGTAGGTTTTAGAAGCCTTTAATTAAGAATCATAAACAGTTAAAAAAAAAAAAGAAGGTGAGAGAAGATTTTCCTTAAGACAATTATCACAGCGTGACACGTAGGCCCAAGCCAGGGTCCACACACATGGGCTCACCAAATGACGGTGTTCCACTCCAACATACCAACCGAAATCAACTTATTTCTTCTCTTCTGTAATCTTAGCGTACAAATCACAACTGATATGAGCCTCCACCATACCATATGAAAAACCAGCCACCTACGGGCCCCACTCATCATAATCTTACTTTTATGATCCTAACCGAAGCTAATCATTAAAAAAACGAAAAAACTCTTTATTTCACCTCAAATTGAGATGGAAAGATAATGACTTAAATATTTAGTTATTTCTTTCTTTCTTCTATACTATGTTACTGTGGTTATATATGATCTTAAAAATGTGCAAAGCTTTTGGAGATACATACAAGTAAGATTTATCAACAACAATATGCCGACCTAACCACTTTTATTCACTTGGGAATGAAGCTATGCGTTGATCTATACCTATAAGGCTTTACCATAATTAATATGATTGATATGTATTACTTAATCTTGTATATTGTGTCGGTGATTGAATTTTTAAGTTTAATTAGATGTAGACTAAAGTAGGAAAGCATACCTTTATTCTACATCTAAATAAATTCATAATTAAACTCAATAAGTATGTATAGACAAGGTGGATCCATAAATATTAAAACATGAATTTTTATATACACATGAGACATGACATGTATTGAAATGAAATGAAAAGGTTGATCCAATATTAATAAACTTACTAATTCAACTTTTTTTTTTACTTAGTTTTACGATATGTTTACCTTTTTTTTATCTAGTGAAAAACATTTATTACGAAAAGGCAGCAGCGGGAGTTAAAGATTAATTAGTTTTCATTTTATTATTTATTAATTAGTGAATAATGAGAAAGGCCAACTACGAATGGGAAAGACCACGCCACGTTAGCATATTTCATTATTCATAGTTGGCCTATATAATCTGTCCCATCCCCCCCTGTTACCTCCACACTCCATTCTGCTAATCTCTCATATCTCTACTCTCCTTTCTCCTCGTCTCTCAACTTTTTTTTTTAACTTCAGTGCGCACTTTAAGCACGGTGCGCACGTTAATCTCATCATGGATCGTAAATCAGTGTACTTAATCGGGTTTCTCTTAGCCGTCGTCGCTTCCGTCTCAGCTCAATCCCCTGCAACTTCTCCGTCGACTACACCCGCCACTCCGGCTCCACCAACCCCCACAACTCCCTCAGCTTCGCCGCCGACCAATACCCAGCCACCACCATCTCCGGTCGCTACTCCACCTGCCAACAATCAGCCACCACCAGCTCCGTTAGCCACTCCTCCTGCCTCATCACCACCACCAACTGTCCAGTCTCCTCCACCTACGACTCCTCCTCCGGTCGCCACTCCCCCACCTGCTACTCCTCCTCCAGTCGCCACACCTCCACCTGCTACTCCTCCTCCGGTCGCCACCCCACCACCAGCCACTCCACCTCCTGCCACTCCTCCACCGGCCACCCCACCACCGGCCACCCCACCACCAGCAACTCCTCCCCCTGCTACTCCTCCTCCAGCTGTTCCACCACCAGCTCCCCTCGCCTCTCCACCAGCCACCGTTCCGGCTCCAGCTCCTAGCAAGAAGAAGGTTTCTCCCGCCCCCGCACCAGCAACCCTCGGCCCAGCTCTCAGCCCGCCTTCTCCACCCAGCGAGGCTCCTGGGCCAAGCTCAGACTCTATGGCACCAACTCAGGATCAGGTACACTACTTTTCTCCACTTTTTCTATGGCTTCGGATCTCTATAGATCTGAGTGTGTTCATTTATTACTTTCTTAAGTTACTTACATTGTTATATAGAATCAACACATGTATGTATCTATATTGTTCTTGAATGATACTAGAAGGGAGGTTTGTACTTTGTAACGTAGAAGAAGACAAAGGCGCAATGTAGTTGATATCTAACGGGGTTTGCTATCCAATGCCTGGGGTATCACGCCTCGTGTTTCTCCCAATGTTGTTTGTCTTCCTGGTTTGCGTCTGGAGCTCTCTACTGATTTAGAGTTTAAGATTAGACGGATTCAGGTTTACGTAGACTTGAGGATGTGTCCGGATCTGATTGGATCTAGATTTATATAGTACAAATAAAATCTGTCAATTTTGACTACTTAAATGTTATAGAGGCCGTTGATGTTGACAATGGTCTGATTTGGTATTAGGTAGCATATACGATCGTACACTTTCGCAGCTTCACTGGTATTAGCTCGTACTAGGGTCTAGGGGGATCTGTAATGGGGTCAGGTGTAGAACTCTATCTCTACAACAAATGAGTCT
This sequence comes from Humulus lupulus, assembly GCF_963169125.1. Taxonomy (NCBI): domain Eukaryota; kingdom Viridiplantae; phylum Streptophyta; class Magnoliopsida; order Rosales; family Cannabaceae; genus Humulus; species Humulus lupulus. The sequence goes on from NC_084793.1 coordinate 98,749,612, forward strand.
AACCATGTATAGACAAGTAGGTCACTGGACTCATAATTAAATAAGGTCATGGAGAATGGATCAAGTTCATTAATTAAGGATTTTGGATTAGATCCCCTCAAAAAGAAAAGTAGGGATTTTGGATTGGGCCCATTTTGCTCTTATAACCCTATCCTATCCAAATTTCGGCCCAAGTATGTATAAAACTTCTAATATTTTGTTGTGTAGATACGAATGAAGAATTAATAATTGTTTGGTGATTTTTGGTGACAGAGTGGAGTAGAGAAGATGTTTTCAGTGCAGAAGATGGGTGGGAGCTTGTGCCTTGGATATGCTCTTCTGATTTTGATCCTGTAGAGGAAGAGAGAGAGATATAGATCTTTCTTTGCCTTTATCACAATCGAGCCCAGAGATATCATTTTCAACTTCCACTTTTGTACTTGCCTTGCAGTGTTATTTCATTTTTTGTATAAATATGTATTAAGTATATTATGATCACTGTTGGTTGCCAGTTTTAGCCCATGTCTGTTATGGGACTTTCACTACTTTTGTATTTGAACTAATATACCATTCGGTTGCATTCTTTGGAGGTTTATGAGGGGAGCTTTTGTATTTGTGGTTATTGGATGAGTTGGTTTCTATTGAAATTTTTTAGTTGTCTCTTTATTTCTTTTGGGTACATGAAAAAATAGTTTAGTCCTCAAATCGCCAAATTTTACAAAATAATGATTATTCTTTGGCTTCAACTTTTGCCATATAAAAATTTAATATGAGTTATAACCTAAGAACTTATTAAAAAAATGTGGAAATGAAACTTAAAGGAAAGCTGATTAGCATGATTTAAATATAGTGTCAATTTTGGCACAAATGGAGAAAAAGAAAGAATTAATGTTATACTTAGCATAGTATTTATAATTGAAAGAATAAATGTTATACTTAGCATAGTATTTATAATTATGTTAATGCACAATAACATTTAAATATGAAAATTGATATAAAAAGTAAGCTATCTTTAATGATTAATTAATTAAGAAATAAATAATTAAAAAGTCTCATAAGGATGATCAATAATATAAATTTAAAAAAAAATTAATGACAACATTATAATTAAAAATGTGTATTAAAGTCCTTTAATAATTAATGACAAAAAAATTTATATTTATTATTGTGTTAAATTTGGTACAAATGGAATTTTTTTTCTTTAAAAAATGTTGAAATATAACATTGCATCACAAATTTGACATTCAATATAAAATTGTCTTATTTTGTAAGTTTCTATTAGGATTTTATTTTTCATTTATATACATATAACATAAAATAATTATAAAAATTACATATAAATTTTTATTTACAAAAATACATTGTCACATCATCAAAATATATCAAATCTTAAAAATAATATAACTGAAATGAAAAAGTTCCCATAATCTTAGATTTTTCATTTTTTTAGTTTTCAAAAGTAATATTTTGATTATTTACAATGCTGATAAGATATCAATTGATTATTTTTCATTAAAAGCTTCATTTTTAGACCATATTATTTCATAGGAATTTGCACATGTGGTACCATATACTTTTGTAAAGTATCCATTTGGTGCCCACTATTATCAATATTTCTCACTTGGTACCCTCAATTTTGCAAATCAGTTAAAAATGGTACCTTAGCAAATTTGGTCAATGTATATTTTATAATGACTAGATTTCCCTTATTTAATGATTTAATTAGTTTTAGTTTATTTTTATGATTTGTATATATATTTTAATTAATAAAAAACATGATTAGATTTAACAACAAAAATTTTAAAAAATTAATACTAGATATAACAACAAAACTTCATCTTCTTTTTCTTGCTATTCTTTTTCTTTAGTTCATTTCAAATTTTAATCAAACCTTTTAAAAAACTGTCAAGAACACTCCATAATCCCCAATTCAAATTCGAAAACCAAATTCACAAACAATAACAAAATCAAGACCCCAACCTATTTCAAAATTATACAAAACCAAAATCTCAAACCCAAAAAAGAATTTAGAAAATAAAACAGATTTTAGATTCATATCTGTATAATTTAAAAAAAAAAAAAAAAAAATCAAACCCAGCTCAAGCTCCCCCATTGCCATCGATTAAGCTACACCTCCACAAACTACATCTATTGTTGCCCTTACCCTCCATCGCCACAGCCCAACCCAGTCTCCACTTCGCACATAATTGAAGACCCTTACGTCAAGCATCGCCTTCGACCATGGTATGGATTGGTCGTTCCCTACAGTAAAAAGAATTGATGGAGAGGAAGAATAGGAAGGAACGAGTGTTAAAGAAGATGGAAATCTGGAAACCTGCACCCACCTTATAGGAGTTCAAAAAACTCAATATAAAAACAGAGAAAACAATGGCAGAGCAAAAGAATGGAGTATGGAAATGAGAGAAAATGCAGAGCTCAATCAAAACAGTTGAGGCTCTTCATGATATATATATGTGTGTGTGTGTGTGTGATGAGCAAAGAAGCTCAATACACGAGTGAAACCATGTTAGTTACAAAGCTGTTAAAACAACTGTAAAAAAAGACTAAAATGGTTACAAAATTTGCTACAACAGAAATCTTACTCACTACAATGCATATTCCTAACATCCCCCTCAAGTTACACGGGGAATTCTGAAGTGTTAACTTGGTACATAGAAAAGTAAAATGAGGAATAGAAAAAGGTTTAGTGAGTAAGTCAGCAACTTGATGAGCAGAGTCAATGTATCTAACATCCAGCTTCTTGGCAAGAACACCGTCCCTCACAAAATGAAGATCAATTTCTATGTGTTTAGTCCTGGCATGGAAGACATGATTAGATGCCAAAGAACCAGCTCCCATATTATCACACCATAAAATGGGACAGTGATGAAGGTGAAGTTCCAACTCAGTAAGGAGGGAAGAGATCTGTAGTAGCTAAGGCAAGAGATCTGTATTCAGACTCGGTGCTGGAACAGGCAATGACTTGTTGCTTTTTAGAGCACCAACAGTCTAGATTACCACCAAGAAAAACACAATATCCAGAAGTGGACTTCCGATCATTGGCACAACCAGCCCAATCAACATCCGTAAAGCCTTGAAGATCCAAATTAGAAGCTGGTTTGAAGCATAAACCAAGTGTAGGAGTGCCAACGAGATACCCAAGAACACGTTTACAAGCAGGCCAATGCATTGTAGTGGGAGCTTTTAAGAACTGACTCAGACGATTCACGGCAAAAGCTATATCCGGCCTAGTCATTGTGAGGTACTGCAGTGCACCAATCACACTACGATACATCTTTGGATCACTTAAGGGAGTACTAGATTGTAGACTTAGTTTGATGCTAGGACACATTGGAGTTGGTTGAGACTTAGCATCAACCATGTTTGTTTTCTGAAGTAAGTCATGAATATATTTTCTTTGATCTAAGTATATGCCAGACGAATCACGATATACTTCAAAACCAAGAAAATAGTGCACGGAGCTGAGACTTTCAAGACAAACTGTAAGTTTAAATCCATGATGAGTTTGTGAATTTGAGCAGCATCATCTCCAGTTATAAGAATGTCATCAACATAAACTAGGATGAGTAAACGTTTACCATTTCTGCTAGAGAAGAATAAGCTTGTGTCAGATTTCGAATTGGTGAAGCCCCACTAAAGCAATGATTGTTTGATCTTGTAAAACCAGGCCCTTGGAGCCTGTTTGAGGCCATAAAGAGCTTTATTAAGCTTGTACACGTGATCAAGGTATTGAGAGCTAACAAAGCCTTGTGGTTGATTCACGTACACTATTTCATGTAAATCACCATTTAAGAATGCATTATTCACATCAACTTGCTGTATATCCCAGCCAAAAGTAGCAACATGTGTGAATATAACTCTGATGGTACACGGCTTCACAACAGGACTATAGGTCTCAAAGAAATCTAACCCAGCTGTCTATTGAAAACCTTTAGCTACAAGCCGAGCTTTGTACCGATTAATGCTACCATCAACATTGTATTTGACCCGAAACAGCCACCTATTATTGACAACTTTCATTTCAGGTGTGTATGGTACAAGGGACCAAGTGTTATTTCTCTCCAAAGCTTGGAATTCACTCTACATTGCTTGTTTCCAACAAGGATTAGCCAAAGCATGTTTAAAAGATATTGGCTCTAATTCAGTTAGAGTATTAGCTAGATAAGCTTTGGATTTAAAAGTCCCTACTTTAGACCTTGGGACCATAGAATGAGTATTGTGTGTAATTGGTGGAATAGGTAGCTGAACTGGCAGATCAGAAATGGGAATATAGGCTGGGAAATGATCCGAATTTGGACTTACAGACACAGACTTGGCTGACACAATATTAGATGTAGAGAGACTTGGTGGAGTAGAGATAGATGAAGGTAAGTGAGCAGAATTAGAAGGAGAGAAAATATGACTACTAACCTGTATTGGAGAGGTTTGTGAAGCTGTATAGTGTACTGAAGTGGGAATTTGGTAGGAGTTGACATCAAATAACTGACTTGAAGTGATATTTGACTCAGACTTTGATGAAAAGAGAGTTGAATAAGGAAACTCACTTTCATTGAAGGTTACACTCCTAGCAACATAGATCTTACCACTTGGATGCATACATCGATAGCCTTTTTGGGATATGCTATAACCAATGAAGATGCACTTGGAAGAGCGAAATGCCACTTTGTGATTTTGATAGAGTTTGAGTAAAGGAAAACATGAGCAACCAAACACTTTTAACAAGTTATTGTCAGGAATTTGCTTAAAAAGTTTCTCATATGGTGACATAAAATCAAGAGTAGAGGTTGGTAGTCTATTTATGAGATAGGAGGCAAAAGCAAAGGCTTCCCACCAGAAAGTAAGAGGCATATTGGCCTGAGCTAGAAGAGTGAGGCCAATATCCACAACATGCCTATGTTTCCTCTCTACACGACCTTGTTGTTGGTGTGTATGAGGGCAAGAGTTTCTTCTAACAATGCCCATGTTCTGAAACAGTGTGTATAATAGTTGGTATTCTCTACCTAAATCAGTTTGGATGCTATTTGATTTTTGTTTGAAAAACTCTCTCAACAAAGGCATTAAACTGTTGAAAAATTATTTGAACTTCAGATTTGGTTTGCATAGGGAAAATCCATACAAATTTAGTGAAATCATCAACAAAACTCGCATAATATTTGTAACCATCAAGAGATGTGTAAAAAGATGGACCCCAAACATCTGTAAAAATTAGTTCAAAATGTTGAGAAGTCTCATTTATTGAGCTTTTAAAGCTGAAATGATGTAGTTTTTCGAGTTGGCATGCATCACAAAAATTAAGTTTATTACATCTGACATTTGGTGTCACTACAAAAAGTACTTTTGCTAAAACAGGTTGAGATGGGTGACCAAGTCTGCAGTGCCAAATTGAGGCAACTTTTGACTTATCATGTAAATGATTACTAGTTGTGGTACAGTTAAAAGTTGTTGTATTACACTTTGGAAGACCAATGGTTGACTCAGATTTGTGTGTGGACACGGCAGGAGGAGTGGAGGAGGAAACTTGGAGTTTGTAAAGGCCTTCACTGAGGGAACCCCGAAGAAGTACTTTCTTTGTGGTCTTGTCCTTAACAAGACAACAATCAGAGTCAAATTCTAAAACAACATGATTATTTTTGGTAAACTTAGATATGCTAAGAAGATTCTTAGTCACGTTAGGAACATGAAGAATATCTTTTAGAATTAATGACTGATTAGAATTGCAAGTATTGACTGAATTAGAACCAATATAAAGTATAGGTAGAGAGTTACCATTACCTACAATGACCTTAGCTTTGCCTTTGTAATTTTTTCTGTTTGATAGCTTCTAAACATCAGTAGTCATGTAATTGGTTGCTCCATTTTCCAAGAACCAAGCACTTGGTGAGGCTTCAGAGACATGAGACTTAGTGATGTATGCTTGAGGAGTTTTAGGTCCAGTTGTGGAAGACAGTTATGCAGTAGATTTGGTGCCAGTGTAGTTCACATCAAAACAATGATAGCACTTTTGAACTGTATGTCCAGTCTAACCACAGAGTTGGCAGAAAATCTTGTTTCCACGACCATAGCTATGACCAGCTGTGGTAGATCTGCCACCACGATTCAGAGTAGGATTTCCACGCCAATTACCTCGAGAGCTTCCACGAAGAGAGAGGCTGCAAAGTTAGCTTGAACATTGTCTAGAGTTGTGCTAGTGAGTTGTTGAATCCTCATTTCTTGACTATGTAGACTGAACTAAAGATCTTGAATACTCAGAGGCTCATATCTATTGATGAGATTCACAACGGTAGCTTCAAACTCAGGTCCAAGACCGCCGAGAATGTAGAGGTAGAGGCTGTCATCGGAGATTGGTTCACCAACTTCAGACAGAGTATCAACATATTATTTCATCTTCAATATATATTCATCAATGGTGGAAGAACCTTTCTTGGTGGATTGAAGGAGCCCTTTGACTTGAAGGATGCAAGTCTTGGATTTGGTAACAAAGATCCAAGCAAACACATTCCAGATCTAAGTAGAGGTTCAACAGTTGATAACATGACCAAGAATTGCCTCAGTAACGGAATTCATCATCCAATGCATTAAGAATTGATCAAATCGGAGCCATTGGAGATAAGCAGGATTAGGTGTATTACCTGCAAGAGTGGTTGGTGGAGGAGGATTTGTGCCAAGCACATAGCCATCAAGATTGTATGCTCGGACCACAACAAGAACCAAATCTCTCCAGTACGAGTAGTTGGATCGGTCAAGATGGAGATTGAGCGGAAGGAGGTTGTTGTTTGGGAGGCCAACAGGATTGGCAGCCGGAGGTGGAGTGGTGACCGGAGCAACATGAGGCAAATCTTGTTGAGCACTCTGATCAGCTGCAAAGTTGTTCGATCCATCTGACGCCATGGCAGTAGGCTCTAATACCATATTGGAGTTCATAAAACTCATAAAAAAACAGAGAAAACAATGGCAGAGCAAAAGAATGGAGTATGGAAATGAGAGAAAATGTAGAGCTCAGTCAAAATAGTTGAGGCTCTTCATGATATATATATATATATGTGTGTGATGAGCAAAGAAGATCAATACACGAGTGAAACCAAGTTAGTTACAGAGCTGTTAGAATAACTGTAAAAAAAGACTAAAATGGTTACAAAATCTGTTACAACAGAAAGCTTACTCACTACAATGCATATTCCTAACACACCTAGACTGAAGTTGGAAGCCAAAAAGCCCACACTCGTCTTAGAGCGTCACAGACGTACCCTTCCCCAACGCCAATCACCTGTAGTAGCAGAAGAGAAAGTGAAAGGTAGAAGAGGAAGATAAAGAGATGAGAAGAGATTGACACCAGTTTAGACCACGAGCTGCCCTGTCCTTGGCCTCTCGACCCAGGTCCCATTTCATCTTTGACAAGCCCTCAATCCAGCTTTGGCTTTGACCACGATTCAAAGAAGAAGGAGAAACGGTAGGAGGGAAGGAGAAAGAGGAGAACGAGATCTGGAAATATTTTTTCAGTTTAATTTACGGTGTTTTATTTTTTTTTTTGTTGACAAAAGTGTCTTTGCAGTTTTAGCTATAAAAAGTGTGTAATTAAATCAAATAGCACTACGTAATATATATAAATAAATACATATGAAAATTTATGCTATATAAAGATGTGTATTTAACGGTTTTTATTGGTTTTAACAGGTTTTTTTTTATTAATTTTAACAGAATATATCTTTAAAACAAATTAAAGTGTCACATCCCAAAATTCCTTGATTTGGCTTAGTGCCTGGATTAGGAGACCAGGAGGGCAATAACTAATTTAATGTATTATTATGTGATTATATGTGTGATTATGTGTGTTGTATTATCATATGATTGGATTTGCATATATGTAGGCCATTTCTTATAAGAAGAGCATTTTTGTAATTTTGGCTTGTTGAGGACGTATTTGTATATTTATGTGCATGTATGTGATATATGAGTGAGACCACATTATTATGTGGATATATTTGAGTTATTCATCATGAGACGATCCTAGGAAGCAAGTTAGCGGTTTGGTCATAACGGGATTAATTACTGGGCTCGGGGTGAGCCAAGGGGTAATTTGGTGCTTAGTACATTACCGGGAATGAGCGGCTAATGGGAAATGATTTGATAATTATTTGAGAATATTGGGAGTAACGAGAATTGTGAGACATTAGTTATGATTAACGGGGTAGGTGGAAATGAAAAAATTTCCCTTGGGTGGCTTTGAGGAAGTAGAATGGCCATAGGGGCATTTTAGTCATTTAAGGCCATTAGATATACTTAACCAAGGGTTGGCTGTAGAAGGAACCACAGAAAACAGGGTACTCTCTCTCCTTCTCTCCCGACTACTCATTTTCTCTCTCTCGGTTTGATTTTGGGGCAGAATTAGAGGATTCAAGCTTGAGGATTTAAGACTTGAGGGTTTAGAAGTATGTTGCTATAATTGACGATGTTAATTCATAACTAAGGTAAGGATTCTAAGCTTAAACTTTGAGTTTTCCTCTATTTTTTTGTTGCTTTTAAGCTTGAGAGTTTTAGATTTTGAATTGGGTATTTGGAGGTGTTTTAGGTGTTATGAGGCTTGGGTTTTATTGCTAGATTGGTGGTTATGTTGTTTTGAGGTTTGGTTTTGATATTGGGGTTGTTTGGTTGTGTTTTTGGCTGAGTTTGAATTGAAGGAAATGCAGGGGAGCTGGGTTCGCAGGGTCAAGTCGCGACCGTATTCTTGGGCGTCATGACTTGAGCAAACCTTAGAGCCTTCATTGGGATCTGTCTGGGAGGTGCGCCGCGACCCTCAAGGGCAAGTCGCGGCCCGCCCCTGGTACCCAGACAGGAGGCTGTCTGTCTGGGAGGCGCGTCGTGACCCTTGGGGGCAGCTCGCGGCCCGCCTGTCTGTTTTTGGCTGGGCTTGGTTTTACTTGGTTTTAAGGGCGGGTTTTTGAACCTTAAGGCTCGGGATCGAACCTATTACTCGATTTAGTAGAGTTCAAGGTCCCGAGGGCTAGGACTTGGTCTGGGAATCTTTTATTATTCATTTTATTGATGAGATTTTATATTTGGTTATGATTAGGTTACCGCTAAGGGCCTAAGGCCAGGATGGTGCTCAAGGGTCGTTCTTAACTTATTTTACGCTCGAACCTGAGGTAAGAAAACTGCAGCCACTATGCGACATACATGATTATTGATGAGGCATGTTGAGTGCTCTATATATGGACATTTGTTGCATGGTGAATGTCTGGTTGCATTGCTTAATTGTGAGTGGCACTGACTTATCAGTCAGAAACGACAATAGTGATAGGTGTTGGTCGTGAAGCTCTAATTTATTAGTCAAGATCGGCAATAGTACTAAGCCCTGGTCGTATGGTATTGATTTATCAATCAAGAGCGGCAATAGCGCATTGAACGCTGGTCGATATGATTAGATCTAAGGTTGAAGAAAACTAAAGAGCTTGGCTAGTCTATGGCTAGCTACTCAGAGCCAGGGTTATAAAGGCCCAGGTGACTTGATGGTTGTATGGCCTAGGGCATAGGTCCTCAGAATGAATTAACAGTCATTGATTCAGAGCACAGGACCCTAGGATGACTTAATAGTCATCTAATCAGGGCACAGGACCCCATAATGACTAAACAATCATCATCTGATTAGGGCTGCAAGCCCCATAATGATTTCATGATCATTTATTAATACTTGTATACATGCAATAATAAGTTTTCTTGCTAAGTCTTGGCTCACGGGTGCTATATGCTGCAGGTAAAGAGACTGAAAAGCTTACCAAGCCTTGAGTGGAGAGCTTAGATGGTGACATGTACATATGTAGCCACTTGACCACCACGACCAAAATGTTTCTCAAGGGAACTAGGGTTTAACCCTATTTTTTCCACTAAGGTCGGCGGGATTGTAACTTTTGAATTGTAATAACCATTTTGGATTGTAAACATTTTTATGGGATCCCATGTACAGTTTAACGTTTTTAATAAAATATCCATCCTTTTTTATCGAGATTTTAACCCTGGCCATTAATAACACTTAAATGCACGTTTATGGTCTAATGACTCTTTCAGTAAGTTAAGAACTATTTAAAGTACACAGTGTGACGGTCCGGGCTACCTAGGACGTTACATAAAGAATATGGTAGAATAAACATTTCGTAATGATATTAATATAAATTTAAATATTATAAAATATCATTATTATAATAATATTTAATACAAAACTAAATATTTAATAATTATATTAATATAAATTCAAATGTTATAAAATATTATTATTATAATAATATATAATACAAAACTAGATATTCAATAAATATATTAATATAAATTCAAATGTTATAAATTATTATTATTATAATTAATATATAATACATAATCCTAATTTTTATAAAATTTTGGTGGACTAAATATTTAGTAATTATATTAATATAAATTTAGATTTTATAAAATATTATTATTATAATAATATATAATACAAGACTGCACATTTAATAATTACTAGGTGCAAGCAATGTGTAATGCACGCTTTCTTAGTTTTATTAAGTTCTTATGATTGCTATATAAATTTTAAATAAATAAACAATATTATATATAAAAGAATGACATAAACATATTAAAAGAAAAATTAACTAAAACATTATTTACGATTTAAAAAAATATGATAACATTTTAGATCACAAACTACCGTAATTAAGGTACAAAACATTTATAATATTATTAAAATTACACATCAATAATTGAAGAATAAACTTGGTTATTATTGATAAAAGAAAAATATTATTTTAATTTCTTATTTAATTACTATTGAAAAAACATTAAGAGCACGCAGCGAAAACGAGCGTGGTGGGCCCATTGTATACAACAATTTTTTTTTCATTAATCATATAAATAGTTTATATGATTAAGAAAACATCCATCCAGAAACATTAACATACAATATATTTATATATAACATATAAACATACAAGAACATGAACTTTTACCTCTTGAAGCCTACCAAGTGTCCTTGAGTCTTTTCGTATATTTATCGATCTTCCTATCCAAAGCTTTAAGCACTCAAGCACAATCTTCCGGAGTGTTCTCTACACCTCAAGATGTGTGTGGGCACATAGAGAATATGAGTTTGCAATTTTAGGAATCACAAGTATTTCTCAACACATGAGAACTTGGATTATGGTATGAGAATGACTAGAATAAAGAAGAAGAAGAAAGACTCCTTTTGTCTGACAAGAATTATGAAATTCTCTCTGACTTATGTTTTACTCTCTATTGTGTGCATTGTCTATCTTCTCTTTATTCTATATCATATATATATATATATATATATAAAGAGAGAGAGAGAGAAAGAGAGAGAGATATTACCTTATTATTCCTAATAATAATAGTAATATAATAATAATAATATCATAATGCTGAAAATATTTGATTTAGGTAAATATCTAGCTTACCGAATTTGAAAAAACTATTTTCATATTATTAATTAATTAAATAAATAAAATATAAACAACACTGATACAATATCAATATATTGATACTGGCACAGTCCTTGGACTGTGTCATGCATGTATGCTATATCCCTTTTTAGGGATATTGCATTTTTCTTTTCTTTGTTTATTTAATTAAAATCAATCTTTTACAAAATAAGGTGTTAATCTTTTTAAGGAAAAGATGACAACCATATTTTAAAATTCAAATTTTAAATTCAAAATTCAAATTAATGATCATCATTATCATCATGTTTTAAAATTCAATAAATCAAAAACTATTTTTTGACTTACTAATTTTATTTTCTCCCACTCAAATAAAATAATTAATTTAAAAAATTTATTTATTTATTTATATATATATATATATATATATGAAATTAAAAACTTACATATTTAAATTAATAAATATATTTTCAAAAATTAATAATTAATTCCAAATTAATTATTCAACCTCAATTATCATATAGTTGTATACTTGACCTGAAGAATAAAATTCTTCTTAAATTCCCAAATTACAGTTTTACCATTGTATCAACTCTTACATTGATATTGTGTTGATAAAGCCACCGTGAGGACCTATGAACCTATAATATCAAGCTCTAGTAAATATTAGATTATTAGTCAAAGCTCTTTGATTAAATAATCATATTTATTAATTGCATAATTACTCCACTATAAATATGAGATTGAACTCTTGATAATTATAGACATACATTTACTGAATACTTTATTAAAGAATAAAGTGTCCATTGATATAATCATTACATACAACGTTAATCCTCTATTAATGGCTCATAATTAAAAGGGAATAAAATTACTATTTTACCCTTTTAGCAATATCTTGTTCTTAGAGTATCATTGACTTTACAAGTGAAGGTTGTGTCACAACAAGTTTGCGACGTGAGCGCTCATAACCTTTTCAGTTCTAAAATTCAACCCAATAGGGAACCATTATTCAATCTATAAGAAGGTATAGATTATGTATCTGTTAAAGTATGTCCCCAGCCATATATATCATTGAGTCCCCAAAATAATTGTTCTTAGCCTAATCATTCTGACAAACCTTAACGCATGAATCAAAGCATCATATAACATATATAGGAGTTCATAGCAACCTCAGGATTAAGATCATCATTTGATGTGTTTGATTAATAATATGAAACGATGTTTAAATACGTATTAACAAATCACACCTGGTCCAATTTTATATATCATTGTATATAAAGTACCTTCACTAAAGTGTCCTACTACACTAGTGACCCAGATCTAGGTCACTTATATTCATAATACTAGCGAACCATACTAGCAGTAATTAATCTAAAGATTCCATAACTTTATTTTACTGCGAACTATTTTAAGTTTATTATCTTAATCTCGATCCTCTCATTCCAATATGAGATTAAGACCACGTAGATAAACTTTGGAATTTTCTGATATTCACTTAATATTATCAATATAATATTGAACATAGTCTATATATATAATAATTCAATTCAATTATTTTTTTAATTTAAAATATTTTCAACTACAATTGCTTTAAGGGCACTATTCCCAACAATCTCCCACTTGTCCTAAAGCAAATTAAGACATCTCTATCCATATGTCAATCACATTCTCCTGACCGATTTTGTCTAACAAAGTCTTTGTCACAATTTTGTAAGAAACTGTTTTGAAGTTATCTTGAAGATCATTACATCAATTATGTAAAATTGTCTTGAATGAAATGATACTTCATTTCATGTGCTTTACCCTCTCATGATTTCTAGCTCTTCTAGAATAATTGTATCTCCATTTCTTTCGCAATGAGATACTTGCTGTTTATTCTAGTCTGAAACCTTTTCCAGAATGACAAAGAACTCAACTAAATCAAATAGCCTGTTTAACTGCTCGTAGCTGTTATATTTCGACTTTTGTGGTGGAACATATAAATCTAAAATGTCTAACACATTTCTAGATTAATGTGTCTGCTCTATAGTTATGAAGCTGATTTAAAATCAGTTCATCCTTTGGGATTTTAAGTCTCTGCCTAAATGCACATACATATAATCTCTATTATATTTAAGATACTCAAAATTAAGTCTTTATAATTATTCAATGACTCAATCTATCATTGGATTGACAACTGCTGACTATTCCCACCGTTTAACAAATGTCAAAACATAATATTTGATACTTTAAACAGTCTATCACTGAGTTGTAGGAATACCTATCTCATGTCCTCTTTTCTAGTAAAAGAATAAATGGACTGTTGACGCGGTTTTTCGCCAACGGCAGATTAAGAAATCTAATAAGGATATTAGTGCTAAATTGTAAACTGCAATGAAATAATAAGAACCCTCTTGTACACACACAAATTTTACGTGGTTCAGTGGTTAAAATCTACCTAGTCCACGAGACAGTATTATTGCTTTTCTCTCACAATTTTTGCAGAGTTTTAGTAATACAAAAATGTTGTCTTCTTCCCTGTCCATTATCCTTGATATTTATAGGGGAATTTCCTGGACAAGTTTGGGTAACCGCGTGAATAAATAAGGTATATATTTAATACATATTATTCCTATTTACATTGGGATATGATTTGATAACAGAATAGAATATTTCGCTTTTATTTTTTAAGCTTCTGTAATTAAGTCCCTTGGGACCAAAACAATTGCCTTCAAGCTCAAGTCGAGGCTTTTTCTCCACGAGATGACCATATATTTTTTAATATACATCTAACTTGAGATCTATTCATATTTCCCTTAGTATATTGTTTTCTTATGCTTATGAATCCTTAGATTCTTGTTGTTATCCAAAAAACAAGCATGGATGACATGGCAAACATTTAGTGCACGTGGCTAACATCTGGCAGAGTTCGTGCTTGACTATCGACCAGGAAGACATCTAGTGTCACGATGTTTGATCTCTTCATACGACCAGCCTGGTCGTACGCATGCTATACACATAAAAGATCCTAGGCAGTTAAGATAGTATCCGAAATTATCTCCCATGATTTCCTGAGTATCCGATTATTTAGGAAATAATATCTGTAACAAATTAATGTAAATCCTCCTTGAGCCTATAAATAGAGAAGGAGGGCTCAAGGGAAAAGGATCTTCTTCTTCTTTTTTGCTTTCTGATCATTTGATATATTGTCTTGTTCTTTAGAGGTTGGTGAAACTCATTGAACCCTAGTTCTTTGATCACTCCTTTGAATCCTATATCAATAACAATTCAAGTGGATGTAGGTTATTGCCAGATTCTGGGGCCGAACCACTATAAAATTTTGTGTTCTTTATTATTTCGTCATCACATTCTTTCCAACGTGTTTGTCCATATCAAGCAAATTTGACTCCGTGTCAGTTGGCCAAAATCAGGGTCAACATTCTGGTGCTTTCATTGAGAGCTTGATACATTATCGTTGAAAGATCAATGGCGAAAACTACCAAGAAAAGTAGACAGGTAGCCGGCGCTGCACCATCTCACCCGCCTCCTCCTCCTCCAAACGTGGCTAAGGATGAGCCACATTTGGAATTTGATGAGGAAGAAATGGACTCCGAAACGCTGAAGAATACCCTAGGGGTATTGCAGGAGGAACTGGCCAATCTGAGAGCCGGCCAGGAAAGTGCTGTCAAAATCATGGCGCGGCAGCAACAAGTAATTGAACGGCAGCGCCTGGAGCTGAGTAAAAGACAGGCGGAGATGGATCGTCGCCAGAGGGAGGCCATGGCAGCCCTCGAGGCAGCCCTACAACTAACTAGGAATCAGGCTACACCCGCCTCGCAGCCTGATCAACCTGCAAATGGGCCACCCCACAGGGGTCCCAATTCTAGCTCGCGTATCCAACCCTCGAGCCCACAAAGGCCCGAGCAGCCACCGGCACCTCAGGAGGATGTCCCACTGATGGACCCTGAGGCACAGCCTCTATCCCAAGCTGGTCGCGGCAATCCCCCGCAGCAGAGGCAGAATAGGGCTGGGCAGCCGCCTCGCAGTCCTAGACGCTACAGGGGTGACAAACCAAACCCTCCGAGCAGAGGACATCGTCCACCTGGTAACAGGAGGAACTCAAAGTTAGGCTCTGCGGTCTGAGGCCCCCCACGGCATGATAATGCATAGGGACCTGCCGACCAACGCAGGCCACCCTCTAACGCTCAGGAGGTTCCAGTCCGGGAAGGCAACCGAGGGAACAGTCGATCCCACCATAGCCAATCAAGATTCAGAGATGGCCATGGTTATAACGAGGCCGATTCAGGCAGGGGAAATGCCGGTCGGAGAAATGAAGAAAGAGGTGGAGGCAAAAGCCAGCCACCTCGGGATGACCAACCCAAAAGACGGGACGCTGGGGGGCAGCCCAGAAAAAGTAACGACTTCAACCGGTTCGGAGCTAGCGAGCAGCGGAGGAGAGATGAGGATTTGAGAGATGTACTCAACGAGCGCCACGAGCGGCACGACGAGTATGTCCCCCCTAGTACCAGAGGTCACGGCAATTCCTGGCATTGTGTAGGCCCAGATAGATGCCCTCAACCAGGCATTGCAGCAGCTGGTCGGGGGAAGAATGTCTTATATCGACCATGATAGGAGAAAAGGTACTCCTTTCATCCAAAGGATAGCTATGACAGAAACTCCTCGTAAGTTTAAGATGCCTACGCTTCCAAACTTTGATGGGTATGGTGAGCCGATATCTCACGTCAACAAGTTTGAGATACAAATGGACATTCAGAAAGTGTCCGAAGACGCTCGGTGCAGGATCTTCCCTGCAATACTTTCTGATGCTACACAGGAGTGGTTTTTCAAATTCCCTCCTGTAAGTATAGTTTCCTGGGAAATGTTCGTAAAGGAGTTCTACGGACAGTTCTACGCGGGTCGTGTGCACCCGACTGAGGTAAACCAGCTAGTTGAAATACGCCAGCAAGACGGAGAACCACTGAAGGACTACGTCCAGTGCTTTATGCAAGCAGCTGCGGGAGCAAAAATAGTGGGAGACGAAGGCAAGATGATGGCCATAACCGCAGGGGTTAAACGTCGCATGCCTCTCTGGGACAGCCTCAGAAAACATGGGGTTAGAACTACCCAGGAATTCTTGGATCGAGTTGATCGATACATCAAGCTCGAAGATGCTATTGCCAATGAAGGGAAGCCCCCAGGCAAGGATAAGGGGACTGCCGAGCCCGCTAAAGCCGCCAATGGGTCCAAGCCCAACGACAACGGCAAAGGCAACGGGAACGGCAATGGCAATGGCAAGAATGGGGGGAAACGACCACACAATGAGCCTTCCACCTCGGACAATAAATGATCCAAGGGTAATCGTTATGAACCTCGGTTCACTAACTATACTGCCCTTATTGAATCTCGGGGAGAGGTTTATCAGGCCACGAGTTCTAGTGTGCCTTATAAGAAACCCGCTCCCATTCGAAAGGATATTTCGAGAAGAGACACTACCAAGTTCAGTCGTTATCATAGCGACTACGGACATGATACCAACGAATGCAACCAGTTGAAGGATGAGATCGAGTTCCTTATTAGACAAGGACACTTGAGAAGATATATACGGGCCTCGAGAAATTCCCAACGAGAGGCTCCAGGTGGCAACGAGCAAGCGCCCACACGCCAACGCTCGCCACCTTTACAGCCTGATCCTGTAACTGGCACATTGTTAACCATCTGTGGAGGCCCGCACCTCGCGCGAAACAGCGGAAAGGCCAGAGAACAATATGCTCGGACTCTGCGCCACGACCAGGACATCGAGATGATGACTGTGGATGACCGCGCGCCGAAAAAGGCTCGGTCAGAAGAGGGCGAAATAACCTTCTCTGATGGCAACACCCAGCAGGTCCGGTTTCCACATTCCGATCCGCTGGTCGTGGATATCCAAATGGCCAACATGATGGTGAAGAGAGTGCTAGTTGATACAGGAAGTTCGGTGAACATCCTGTATAAGTCTTCGCTGGAACGCATGAAGTTGTCCGTTAAGAACCTGGAGCCCTGCAACCAAACAATATACGACTTCTCTGGTGAGGGACTCGCCCCCGCAGGGTCAATCAGACTACTAGTGATAGCAGGTACAACGCTTGCTACCAGGACATTACTCGCTACTTTCATAGTAGTCGATTGTCCTTCGGCGTACAATGTCGTCATTGGGAGGCCTATACTGGTTGATCTACGGGCTGTCACCTCCATATGGCACTTGGCCATGAAATTCCCGACAGACGCAGGGGTAGGACGTGTGTTGGGAAACCAGAGGGAGGCCAGGGAGTGCTACAACGCCTTAGTCATGAAGGCGAAGAAGGGAACGTCAAAAAGCACTCCCCCAGATAGGTTGCAGATGGTGATTGATACACAAGCCCAATCCGGTGATGAAGTCACCAAATAGGGTGTTGCCCAAAGTGAGGATAGAGATTTAGATCCTCGCTTTGGGGATTTTGAAGAAAATGTTGGACTCGTCGAGGACCTAGAAGAGGTCCAACTTGACGAGAAAGACCCGACCAAAGTCGTAAAGGTTGGGAAAAACTTAGAACCAACCACGAAGCATGCACTGGTGGAGTTTTTGCGGAAAAGTCAGGAAGTCTTTGCCTGGTCGCACAAAGACATGGCTAGGATAGATCCTGCAGTGATCAACCATGTCCTAAACATAGACAAGAGTTTCCCACCCGTGCAACAGAAAAGAAGGTTGCTCGATAAGGATCGCTCGATAGCCTTAAAAGAAGAAGTTGAAAGATTAAAGGAGAATGGGTTCATCAGGGTGGCGTTTTATCCATTGTGGGTCTCTAATCCAGTACTGGTTCCCAAGCCTAACGGAAAATGGCGAACCTGTGTGGATTTTACAGATCTCAATAAAGCTTGCCCAAATGATTGCTTCCCACTCCCAAGGATCGACCAGTTGGTCGATGCTACTGCAGGACACGAGATCCTCTCCTTCATGGATGCATGCATCCCCCTGACGAGGATCACACCAGCTTTCGGACCGATACGGGATTATACTATTATAAGGTAATGCCCTTCGGACTGAAAAATGCAGGTGCGACTTACCAGCGATTGATTAACCACATGTTTAAAGAATTGATCGGCGTAAACATGGAGGTGTACGTGGACGACATGCTGGTAAAGTAGAAAAAAGCAGAAGGACATGTGAAGGATTTACGAGAGTGCTTTGATGTATTGAACAAATACCAAATGAAATTAAATCCTCGCAAATGTTCCTTTGGAGTCGGATCAGGGAAGTTCTTGGGGTTTATTGTCAATTCAAGAGGAATCGAGGCCAACCCCGACAAGATAAAAGCCCTGATCGACATGAAATCACCAGAGAAGATCAAGGATGTACAAAGTTTAACTGGGAGAATTGCCGCCCTAAGTAGATTCATTTCCAAATCAACGGACAAATGCGTCCCTTTCTTCAATCTACTTAGGGGCAACAAGAAGTTCGAATGGACAGGAAACTGCGAGCAAGCTTTTCAGGCCTTAAAAGCCCATATGGCACAGCCTCCTATCTTATCAAAGCCTATCGAAGGAGAAACTTTGTTCATTTACCTGGCGATCACTAAAGTTGCTGCTAGTGCGGTAGTACGAGAGGAAGAAGGCGTACAAAAGCAGTTTACTATGTAAGAAAAAGGCTAATCGGAGTAGAACTGAGGTATCCTCCCATCGAGAGGTTAGCGTATTGTTTAATCTTGGCCTCATGGAAGCTACGTCCTTAGTTCCAAGCCCATCCTATTATAGTTTTAACTGACCAGCCCCTTCGGCAAGTCCTCCAAAAACTAGAGGCGGCTGGGCGTTTATTAAAATGGGCAGTCGAACTAGGGCAGTTCGATATGACATATTCATCGCGAGCAGCAGTAAAGGGACAAGTCTTGGCTGGTCTTATTGCAGAGTTCACCGAACTCCCACACAACGAGCAGTGCGAGAAGCCTAGTGCGCCTGAGCCTCAAGATGAAGCTCCTTCGTGGAAGTTATTCACAGATGGGTCGTCCAACGAATCTCATGCGGGAGCAGGGGTGATCTTGATAACGCCATAAGGGCATCGATTTCACTGCGCCATTAGGTTCGAATTCGCAGCGTCAAATAATGAAGCCGAATACGAAGCACTCCTCGCTGGATTAAGAATGGCAAAAGACATGAGTATAAAGGTGCTGGATATTTACAGTAATTCACAGCTGGTAGTGAATCAAGTTCTAGGGGAATATCAAGCACGAGGCCTGAAAATGGTGGCCTACTTGAACAAAACTAAAGACCTGTTAGCCTAGTTCACGAAGTATACCCTCCAACAAATACCCCGAGATCAGAATTCGAACGCAGATGCCTTAGCCAAACTCGCGAGCGCGAAAGATGTTGACACTTTGAATATTGTGCCAGTGGAAAGATTGAGCGAGCCAAGAATACGAGCAAATGAAACCAGTATGGAAATCCGAATGGAAGATACATGGATGGCGCCTTACTTGGAGTATCTTACAAATGGTGTACTACCAGCAGATAGAAACAAGGACAGAATTCTCCAAAGGCAGGCTGCTAGGTATATACTGGTCGATGGTGTTCTATACCGAAGAGGATATTCCATGCCACTACTCAGATGTATTACACTAGAGAAAGCTAATGAGCTAATGAAGGAAGTACATGAAGGCTTCTGCGGGGATCATGCTGGGGGGCAAAGTTTGGCGAAAAAGATTATAAGACAGGGTTATTTCTGGCCGACCTTGAACGAAGATTCAATGGAGTTTGTGCAAAAGTGTGATAAGTGTCAGAGATTTTCCAAAATCCCACGCGCAGCTCCAAATGAGTTAAAGCAGATGTAGAGTCCTTGGCCTTTTGCAGTATGGGGTATAGACTTAATTGGATCCCTGCCAACAGGAAAAGGCGGAGTGAAGTACGCAGTTGTAGTAGTCGATTACTTCACCAAATGGGCCGAAGCTGAACCACTCGCTACCATAACGACCAAGAAAGTTCTTGACTTTGTCATCAAGAACATTGTTTGCCGATATGGTTTGCCTCGAAAGATTGTCTCAGACAACGGAACCCAGTTTGACAGTGACTTATTCACAGACTTCTGCGAAAGGCACGGGATTATTAAAAGCTTTTCTTCAGTCGCTCATCCTCAAGCAAATGGGCAGGTCGAGGAAGTGAATAAAATGCTTAAGGACACCCTGAAGAAAAGACTTGAAGACGCTAAAGGAGCATGGCCAGAACAGCTGCCTGAAGTCCTCTGGTCGTATAGAACTTCTCATCGAACAGCAACAGGTCATACTCCATTTTCCTTAGCATATGGGTATGAAGCTATGTTGCCCGTCGAATTAGATCCCCCCTCACATCGACACATTATATACGACCAGAGCCAGAATAGCCAACTAATGATGGAGTCCCTAGACTCAATTGAAGAAATACGAGAACGAGCCCAACTCCGAGTTGCTGCGTACCAGCAAAAGGTCGCCTGGTATTTTAACTCAAAAGTAAAAGAAAGGAAATTCAACGTCGGTGACCTAGTGGTACGACGAGTTTTCTTGAATACCCGCGACCCCACTGCTGGAGTGCTCGGACCAAACTGGGAAGGGCTTTACCAGATTGAAGAAGTCCTTCATCCGGGCACCTACAAACTTGCACGCTTAAATGGAGATCTCGTTCCATGCTACTGGAATGGAGAATACCTGTGCAAGTATTATCAGTGAACAGTCCTTCTTAAAGGAATGACTTGTATTAATTTTTACTTTTTACAAGTTTCGAAAAAGGGTTAGCCACGTTGTATGGCTAATCGCTTATAAGTGTAAGATCTTTTTTTTTAAAGATCACTCGTACAGATATGTTTAGTCCATTTTAATATGAGATCATAAGGGACTGTGTGCAGCCAGTCATTCTTGCCAACCTTTGTAAATTTATTTTTACAAGTATTTGTTCATTATGTGTGTTTTTTTGTTGTATTATAAATGTTATGTTTACTATCGAGCAGTAATGTTTGCACAGGTCGTGGTCAAGGCAAGTGACCAAGGACCTAAAGCTCCTCGATCACTTGGGGGGCACATAAGGTACATCGATAGCAAAGCATACCAAAGGGTATGTAAACACATGAACAAAATAAGTGAAAGCATGCTACGGTACTTAGAGTATTTTTCAAAATTTATGTTTTGTTAAATCAAACCAAAGTACTATGCTATGTTCGGTCATGCGAACAGATATTATAATAAAAGAAACATTATAATATCAATAAGGAAATCTTTTACACCATGAGAAGTATTGCTCAGATGTAATTGTTCAATTAAAAGTAAAAAGCTTTTGCCTCGCGAGCAGTATCACTCGGATGTAATTGTTCAGTTATAAGTAAAAAAGCTGCCCTTGCAGCAATAAAAATAAATTGTCTTTACAAGCAGACCCGTGGGCCATAAAAACAAAATAAAAGAAATTTTTTTACTGAGCATGAGGGTCTTGAGGATTAGGGGGAGTGCGCTGGTCGGCAGGAGGACCAGCTTCAACATCAGCAGTAGGAGCCTTAGCCTTAGCCTTCTCCTCTGCCTCCAACCGGGTGGCGCACTACGCCATCAGAGTTCTCTTCAACCGCTCAGAAAGATAGTTGAAGTTGGCCTCCCGGTTGTGCTTCCAGAAGTCGTAAAAGCAGAGGAGGGTGGCCTCCTTATACTTCTTCAAGTTCATGGCCCCTTCCTCCTCAACCTCCTGCACTCGCCCCTCGAGCTCCCGCACCCTTTCTTCGAGCTTCTTCGCCTCATCCCTGCTGGTGGTCAGATCGAGTCTAAGCTGCTTACACTCTTGGGTGACAAGTACAGAACTTTCCCTCCATTTCTGCCGATCCTCGTTGGCTTTCTTCAAGGCCCCTTGGCTATCCTGAAGCTCCTTAGTGAGAACAGCTTGGTCCTCACACAGTTGTTCATTCAGCTTGGACAACTCCTTGGTCTCCTCGAGCAGCTTTTCCTTGTCAGCCTCAAGTGCTTGCTTAGCCTGGGCAAGCCTGGAGTCGAAGTTTTGTCCTCGAGAAACCAACGCCCCAGCACGACGCCAGCTAGCAGTTCAAGACAGCAGCCCCTGAAGACAAAGAATGAGATAAAGTAAGGAAAAGAAGTCAGACATAAATGATGAAGTAGCAAAAGATGACTTATGTTGACTATCTCATTTAGCCCTCTGTTGATGATTTGGTCAACTTCCATTGAGGTAGTTTCATTGATGGCGGCCTGGCTGCGTCTGTGCTTCGAGAGCTTATATATCCTCTCCCTGGCCGACCCGACCACGAGGCTGGAAAGGGAGCCTTCAGGCAAGTTGTCCAATGCCTCCTTGTCAACGGCCCTAGAGGAGGGTTGTGGATTCACAGGTGTTGGGGGTCGACTACTCGGTGGGGGGCGGAGGTGTCGTGTTCTCCTTGGAAGGGACGGCGGCTGGAGCATCGTTTGTTCGAGCCTTCTTCGAGGGGGTCTTGCTGCTTTCCCCTCGAGCCCTCTTGCTATCCTTCTTCGGGACAGAAGAAGCAGCGGCATCCTCGTAATGAGCGAAGACGTCCTCATAGTCCATACCTGCACCAAAGGAAACAACTCGAGCAGTAAGATTAAATGGTCATAGGGGGAACAGAGATAAAAGTAAAAGGATTACAAGTAAAGCACCTGGGCTACAACTACTGGTCGTAGCATTATTTACTGAACTACCTAGTTCCTGGAAGAAATCTGAGTTTAAAGAGGGAGCATTCCTAAAGTTGCCGTCCCCATCAAATAGATGAGAGGGAATTGGCAAATTATTTTAAAGCGAGATTATTGTACCGTTTACATCCGACGAATCGTCAGAAAGTTCGGTAGGCTCGACAACCTTTTGTTTTCCCTTGCCCTTGGGGACGGAAGGTTTCTCCACTCGGGGGGGGGGGGGGGGGACGGCAGGTTCCCTGATCGTAACCCCAGTTGGCCACCTCCGAGGAGGCAGTGCCTGAGGTTGCTGCTTGGGTTCCTGCTCAGTTTCCGCGTCGGCTTGGACACAGCCCGCCGAGGGGTCATTCGTCGCAGATTGGGAGCCCCAAAGGCCAACCAACCTTAGGTTAGCCTCGTTGACTAAGTTTTTTACACTCTTATCAGCATTTGGCATGTTGGCTAAGAGTATTGCCCTTGAATCCATCCCTGGAGTAGGGACTGGACATAACCAAGGGCCTGGAACACAATGGATGTCAAGATATTGTGACAAAAAAACACTAAGTAAAGAAGCTACTCGCTTAAGAATTTTTACCTCCTCGGGTGAAGGCCAGGTTGTCCACAGCAAGGTCAGGAGTGAGGAAGTATTCATGGTGATACTTCCCCACATTAGAGATATGGGTGGTGTCGGACAAAAAAGTGCGTCCGGATTCCTGATGGCAGAAGTGAAAATACCCCGTACCATTTTGGTTAGGGTTGGACTTAAGGTCAAAAAGAAAATTGACCTCGTGGGGGGAAGGTACTGGCTATTTTTTGAGCTTATAAAGGATATAGAGTGCGGCCAGCATTCTATATCCGTTCGGGGTGATTTGAAAGGGGGCTACTCCGAAGTAATTAGCTGCCCCTTGAAAAAACGAGTGAAAAGGCAGGGTGGCACCTGCCTCAATGTGGAACCTCGACCAGGCGCTGTAAGCTCCGCCTGGCAAGTTGGCACGCTGGTCAATAGATGGTTTGACTAAGGTCACACCCGTCAGATTGTATCTGTTTAAATAGTTGGCAATCATCCACAGTGTCACCGTACTTTGAGGGACGATGTGCCACGCAACGGCTGGCTGGTCAACATGGCGAGGGCGGGCACGCCTTTGGACATTGGTCTCTGGAGAGAATTTGCCTCGACCACTGGTCGAGGGGGCATCAACAGAAGGTTGGCCTAAGGAGTTAGGGTCTTTCCTTTTTCGAGCCATTGTTTTTGTTCGGGCCATTCTCTGATTGGGGATTGGAGGACGGTTTGAGCTAGGGCGAGAAAAGGGGATTTCTGGTATCAAAGTAGATGGGTTCTCTTCGCCTTCAAGTAGTTGGGCCAAGAGGTCATCTTCAATAGGTCTTTCTCCCCCCCCAAGGGTCTTGCATATGAACTGCAAACAGACAATGGAGGAGATAAGACACAGTCCGCGAAGTAGTGTGGAAGATTGGGATAACGTTGCTCGCGTTTAAAAAACCAGCAACATCCTACTCCTACACTAAGATTCGACACTAATGGTTTGAAAAACGGATCAAAAAGGAAGTAAAATGTTTTTTGAAAGAGAACTTTTTCGACTCCTGAAGGGCGGGAAAAAACTCGGGTTTTTCACATAGCTTAAAGATTGAATTTTTACGTCGATCTTACGCCCTAAGCCTATGATCCTTACTATCAAACTAAGTCCTAACCTATACAAAGCATAAAGACGCCCTCTTACCAAGTAGTGGAAGGTTTATACAAAAAAAAAAATCCTCGTAAAACCCTATTCAAGAACACGGAAATTATAGAACCTAGAAACGGCATGCATGGTATAATGAAAAGTTTAAAAAGACAAGGTGATTACCTGGGCGAAGATGGAGATTCAGAAGAGAATGAAAAAGTTCGAGTCGAAAAGATCCTCGGTTAGGCGACTGACTGGTTTCGAAGCTCTGTACTCTGAAGGCAAGGTTCTTCAAGTTCTTGACAAAGATAGTAAGAAAAAAAATTTAAAGAGGAAAAAAAAAGGTATTTATGGGGACCGAGGTATGGCCAATAAGTAGCAATCATTATTTTTAATTCTCGAAATGTGGGGAAGTGTATAAGCCGTCTATTTGTTTCTTGAAAACTGAAAAGGCTTGATTAGACATAATCATGTCACGGTTTTCAAAAATGCATGGGGATTCTGACAGACATCATGGGGATATGAACGGTTGTTTCCTTAAAGTTTCTTTATTGCTGGTCGCACTAAACAAACTTGGGGGGGGGGCAAATGTTATCCAAAAAACAAGCATGGATGACATGGCAAACATTTAGTACACGTGGCTACCATCTGGCAGAGTTCATGCTCGACCATTGACCAGGAAGACATCTAGTGTCACGATGTTCGATCTCTTCATACGACCAGCCTGGTCGTACGCATGCTATACGCGGAAAAGATCCTAGGCAGTTAAGATAGTATCCGAAATTATCTCCCATGATTTCCTGAGTATCCGATTATTTAGGAAATAATATATGTAACAAATTAATGTAAATCCTCCTTGAGCCTATAAATAGAGAAGGAGGGCTCAAGGGAAAAGGATATTCTTCTTCTTTTTTTCTTTCTGATCATTTGATATATTGTCTTGTTCTTCAGAGGTTGGTGAAACTCATTGAACCCTAGTTCTTTGATCACTCCTTTGAATCCTATATCAATAGCAATTCAAGTGGACGTAGGT
This sequence comes from Humulus lupulus, assembly GCF_963169125.1. Taxonomy (NCBI): domain Eukaryota; kingdom Viridiplantae; phylum Streptophyta; class Magnoliopsida; order Rosales; family Cannabaceae; genus Humulus; species Humulus lupulus. The sequence goes on from NC_084793.1 coordinate 98,775,374, forward strand.
TATTACCAGATTCTGGGGCCGAACCACTATAAACTTTTGTGTTCTTTATTATTTCGTCATCACATTCTTTCCAACGTGCCTGTCCATATCAAGCAAATTTGACTCCGTGTCAGTTGGCCAAAATCAGGGTCAACACTTGTACATTCAAAATCTTAGGGGTTAACTTTAGATCGGGATAGATTTTATCGATATCTTAGCTGTATCCAAGATTTTGCTCCCTTAATTGCGTCATACCTGTTAAGAATCAGGTCGTGGACCTGGTCGTATCCAGGAGTTTTAATAGGCTTAGTAACTTTATACCTGTTAGGAATCAAGCCTCAGACCTGGTTATATCCAGGGGTTTTATTAGACTTAGTAGCTTATACCTGTTAGGAATCAGGCGTCAAACCTGGTTATATACAGGGGTTTTATTTTTAGAGATTTCTCAAACTTAGTTCGCGTTCGGTCTTTTGAAATTCGAGCTTTAAAAAACCATTAAATAATCAAATTTTCCAAACTCTACATTTTAATCTTTATCCGAATAAGTTGAACTTTCTTAAAAGCTCTCTCTAATTATGTACCCCCCCAAGCAACCAGAACGTAAAAATATTCTTGGTTGCTTTTACAAAGTGAGCTCGTAATTACAAAATGATAAAATTGGTTACTTAATAATCCAACTGTTATTAAACTGAAATGGCTTTTTTAAATAAGCCTTACATAAATGGTAATTCCGAAAACATTAGAGACAACATAACTATTGATAATACTTTTTTAAGTGTAGGGCATTCCAGGTCCGTGAGACTATTTCTCCGCTTAACCGGGCTAGCTTGAAAGTTCCTTTGCATAGGACCTCTACGATCTAATACAATCCTTCCTAGGTCGACCCTAACACACTGCCCTTGGGATCTTTATTTGCTAAAAATACCCTTAAGGGAACCAGATTGCCTAATCCGAGTCTGCGCCCCTTAACCTTTGAATTGAAATAACGAGTGATTTTCTGTTGATAATGGGCGAGCTGTAATTGTGATGCTTCTCGTTTTTCTTCGATTAGTCGAGGGATGTATTAAGTAGCTTGTGGTTATGATCTTGATCAAAATTCTTTTTTCTGTGAGTTGTTACCATCGCCTCAATTGGGAGTATAGCCTCGCTTCCAAAGGTTAGGGAAAAAGGGGCATGTCACGTGGAGGTTCTATGTGAGGTCCGGTGGGCCCAGAGTACTTGTGGGAGCTTCTTTGGCCTTAATCCCTTGGCCTCATCTAGTATTTTATTCAAGATTGCCTTCAGGGTTTTGTTTAAGGCCTCGACCTGCTCATTGGCCTGTGGGTACGCTACTGACGAGAAACTCTTGGTTATGCCATATTTTTCACAAAATTATATGAAGAGATCACTATCGAACTGAGTTATGTTGTCTGACACGATCTTTTTAGGGAGTCCAAATCGACATATGATATTCTTCACAAAAAATCCAGGACTCTCTTCGAGGTGATGGTTGCCAAAGGTTCAACCTCTACCCACTTCGTGAAATAATCGATGGCGACTACTGCATAACGAACTCCTCCTTTTCTTGTTGGCAGGGAGCCAATTAAATCAATTCCCCATGCTGCAAATGGCCAAGGGGATGAGAACATGGTTAGCTCGACTGGAGCAGCTCGGAAAACTATGGCGAAGAGTTGGCATTTGTCACACTTATGCACATACGAGACTGAGTCCTTTGTCAACGTGGGCAAAAAATAGCCCCGTCTCAGTACCTTTAGAGCTAGGTTTTGCCCCCCCCCCCAGCATGGTCTCCGCAGAAGCCTTCATGTAATTCTTACAAAATAGTATGTGCTTCCTTGGGAAGAACACATTGTAGGCGGGGCAGTGAATGCCCTTGTCGATATAGGACTCATTCAACCATAATATATCGCGGAGCTTGGTAGAGTAGCTTTCTCGCATCCTTTCGATTGTCAGGTAGCTTTCCAGTTGTGAAGTACTCCGCTATGGGGGTCATTCAGGTCAGTTTTCTGTCAATCATTCCGACCTCAACCGTCTCTGCTGCTATACTCAGACTTTCCAAGAACTCCACCGGAAGTACATTCAATGTACTTGCCTCTTTGGTGGTAGCAAGTTGAGCCAGAGCATCAGCGTTGGAATTATGCTCGCGGGGTACTTGCTCGACGGAGCTAAACTCGAACTCAGACAACTCGCCCTTTACCTTAGCCAATTAGGCCGCCATCTTGATGCCTCGAGCTTGGTATTCCCCCAATATCTGATTGACCACGAGCTGAGAATCACTAAGACATTGGATAGCTTTTTCCTTTAGCTCCTTCGCCACCCTTAGCCCTACCAGTAGGGCCTCATATTCTAGTTTGTTGTTGGATGCTTCAAACCCGAACCTCAGAGCTGTATGGAACCGATGTCCTTCAGGTGAGATTAAGATGATCCCAGCTCCCGATCCGTTTTCGTTAGACATTCAATTATTTATTTCATTTAAAACATTTGTCAACTACAATTGCTTTAAGGGTACTATTCCCAACAGTTACATAGTCATACTATTTGTACACACATGACACTTATATATAATGTTTGGTGTTATTTAATATGAATATCTTTATATATTATAAATATGAGTTTAACGAAAATTGTTGGTTTCCATTAGGTTTAACACTTTTTTTTATTATTTTCTAACACCGTTAGTTTTAAAGTCATCTAAATATGGTAAATAAATTTAAAAAAATAAAAAGTATTAAAGTCTTCTAAATAAGGTAAATAAATTGAAAATAAAAAAAAATTAATAAATGAGCCATAGTAATTTTTCATCACATATTTTAGAATTTCATATTAAGTATTTAAATTACTCTATGAATTATGTTTTAAAAACTATAACAAAAAAATATTTATGTGTGTAAATTTATTATTTCCCTTCTTTTATTAATTATTTATTTTTTCACTAAATATTTTTTTGTTTATCCAAGCATATATGTACTAGCCACATAAGACATAAATATAGACATTTCTTATTTTTTCCATATAATTTTTTTAGTGAGAAATTACTTATTTTAATTTCTCTAGCCATTAATTGAATAATATATATTTATATACAAATTTTGTTCACTTTAATTTTTTTTCAATTAAATAATTAAAATTTGATAAAATAAACTTTTTAAGTTCATAATTTTAATTTACAATTTCTTAATATTTTATTATATTGAATATTTTTTCTAAAAGGATATTAGAAAAAATTATTTAATTTTAAAATTAAAATCACCATATATAATATATAAATCAAAACATGAAAAGACCAAAATTTAAATTATTATGAACACTAAATTTCAAACTAATAAATATCAAATAATTTACTTTGAAACTAGAATGTATCATATTTTTATACGTAAAAAGTGTGTATCTAACATATTCTTAGTTTAACGATTTTTTTTAAATAAAAATTATGATATTATTTATTTCTTTTAAAACTATTGATAATGTTTTGCCTTAGTTTTTTTTTTAAATATATTTGTGTCATTCTTTTATAATATATGACATTCTTTATTTATTTAAAATTTAAATGATAGTTAAAAAATATAATAATTTCTAAATAAAACTAAGCAAACATGCATTGCACGTTGCTTATACCTAGTATATTTATACAAGTTAGATTAAGCAATAAAAAAATAACATATTTTTTTTAATATAAATGATAAAAATTTTAAGAAAAATTAAGATTATGTATTATATATTATTATAATAATAATAATATTTTACAATATTTGAATTTATATTAATATAATTAATATTTTACAATATTAGAATTTATATTAATATAATTATTAAAATCTAATTTTGTATTAAATATTATTATAATAATGATATTTTTGTTGGAAAAAACTCTTTGCAGAATCTTTATTTATTTTCATGCAATTTACATGTTATCAAACAAACATGCAAATTCCTAGAATATGCTCCTATGAAATTGATACAAATACAGAGTAAAGTAAAAACATACATTATGCAGCGGAACTGGAACAACTCCATCCTTCAATCTCTCTAACCCTTGATTCCTTTCTGTTGCAGAGTATTATCAAGAGATTGAACAAAATCAGCAACACAGTCTTCCTCACCAAGCCTTTGATCAACCTAGAACTAGTGTGGGCTCGTTCTCAACACATGAGATAGTGATCTAGAAAAGAAGAAGAGATTGTGGCTAAGAAAGGATTAGAGTGTCTAGGTTTTCACTTACCCAAATCAACTGAGACTGACTTGCTTCCTTATGAAAACCCTAGATATCATATTCCTTATATAGGCAACTTAATGAGATTTATTTAAATTTAAATTAATTAAAAATAATAAACAAAAATAAAAGCCTTGGGCTGCCATAAATGGACCTGGGCCCAATCTCTTTGTTTTGAATTTAAATCCCAACTGGGCGTAAATTCAAAACATTTTATTTATTTATTTTCAATTAATTAATTAAATCCTTATTCAAATTAAATAATTATAATTTGAAACTTGATTTAATATTATTTATTTATATTGATACCAATTTATCGATATTAATAAATTTACCCAAAGATTCTCTTTTATTCTCTAAGTCTCATATCTCTGTAAATTTTCCAAAATTGACCTAGTCAACTTTAAAAATCCTAATTGATAATTAAATCAATTAATTGAGACATTCTAGATGATTTACTCAAAGGTTATGCGGGGACTATGGATCCATGAAATCAAGCTCTAACAAGTTACCGTGAATTTATTTACGAATAATTTCACTACCTTATTAATTCCTCGTGACTCCACTATAGACTCGGAATTGAACTCTTGAATTCATAGAACGTATTTTCAAAACCATAAATACGTTATCCATTGTTATAACCATTACAATCAGTCAATCCTCTATCGATGACTTACTAACGAGCTGGGTGCAAATTACCGTTTTACCCCTCATCAATATTTTATCCTTAACTCCCACTAAGTTCCTTATAAATGATATTTCCTTGAACTTAATCACAGAAATGAGATCTCAATCATTTAACCTTTTGAACAAAGCAATTAAGGAAATCATATTTTCACTTCTCATACAGAAGTTATAGATTTCGTATATATGAATAATACTCCCACTCAATTACACAAATAAATCTCCAAGATGTAAGTATGGGCTAGACCGTAGGGTAAGCTGGTACCGAACAAGTCAAAAGATTTGAATAATATAATTAGCAGAATATTATCACTCAGAATTAAGATCGACTTAATATATGGTCAACGTTGTGACATTGATTAGATTTGATAACAACGATACTTATTTATCAATCAATAATCAATATCGGTCCTACTCCGATGTAACTAAATACATCCGATCTTATCTACTTGGTCGATGCCTTGGACAAGACATCACACCCTAAATGTGTAAATAGATCATATCGTAGATTGCCTAATCAGTGAAAATCCAATGCACTAATCTAATCTCAGGACTCGTTCTTTTGAACATATAATTACAACTATAATCTACTGTGACCTAGTCACTATAATTGTAACTATCCATATGTTCAAGATTTTATAAATGTTTGTATTATTTCAATAATCATGTAATAAAACAAGCAAGCAACACGGTTGCCAAACTAAATGATTTCTACTACTTTTATTGATAATATGAAATCGTGCTACATGTCCGACATGATTTTATAAGGGCATAAAACCCAATAATTTTATAATATTTGAATTTATCTTAATATAATTACTAAATATTTATTCTACAAAAATTTTATAAAAATTAGGATTATATATTATATAATATTATTATAATATTAATATTTTATAACATTTGAATTTATGTTAATATAATTATTAATAATTTAGTCTTGTATTAAATATTATTATAATGATATTTTATAACATTTTAATTTATATTAATATAATTATTAAATATCTAGTCTTGTATTAAATATTATTATAATAATTATATTTTATAATATTTAAATTTATATTAATATAATTAATAAATATTTATTTTTAATTAGTTTTAAAAATATATTCAGTTAAATATTTAGAATAATCTGTTAAAGTTAACAAAAAAATCCATTAAAACCAAGAAAAAATAGATAAATACACACTTTTATTTATAGAAATATTAATATAAATTCAACTGCTATAAAATATCATTAATATATTAATATATAATACATAACCTTAATTTTTTATTAAACATTTATCATTTATATTTAAAAAGAAAACATGTTACTATTTTATTATTTAATCTAACTTTATACAAATATATATTCATATTAAATTACAAAAAACATTATAAATACATTATATATAAGTATCGTGTGTACAAATAAAATGACTGTGTAACTACATAAGAAATTAGAATAACATTTTCTTCTATCATGAATGTTTTGTACCTTGAATAATGTAGTTTGTGATCTAAAATGTTATCATATATATATATTTTTTTAAAAACTATAGACAATATTTTGGTTTAATTTTTATTTTAATATGGTTATGTCATTCTTTTATATATAATATTGTTTTCTTTTTTAAAATTTATATGACACTCATAAAAATATAATAAAAATAATTAATAAATATTCTAAATAAAACTAAGCAAATATACATTGTATATTGCTTTCATCTAATATATATATATATATATGAAAAATTTTCAAAATTTTCAAGTGTTTTGTCCTCATGGGTAAGGTCGAATTTTGGACCATTTAACTCACATTGGATGGTTAAGAATGCTTACTTCACACCCCATTTTCAGATGATGGTTTAATGGAGTGCAAGAGGGGAATATTTCCCTTAAAAAATAGGATTTAGCCTTTTGGAATTTAGACCATCTCTAATGGATGGTGTATATTTCGTACCGAATTTGGCTATAAAAATCAACAATGTTATATTTGGCCTAATTTTTGCAATTATGCTTCAATGCATTTAGTGTAAATTAACTTAAAAAGTCAATAATTGTTTTTGTTGAAAGTATATAAAAGAACTATTAAATAAATACATAAAAAGTTAAAAAAGCTTTAAATTAATATAAACAACATTAATTATTGACAAAATTGTAAATAAAAAAGACTACATTTTTTGTAGTCTAAATTTGAATCATGTTATATTTTGTGCCAAATTTGGCACATATTTTGCATCACCATTTCAGTCTCATTTTGTTAAAATATAGTAATACATAACTTTTATAGATCTCCATTGTAGATGCTCTTATATTTATTTCAGGATATACCTTTTTCACCATTTTCGATTAGCAGAGAGGTGTACTTTAGGTGAGGCATATATTTATTTTATTTCACTTATTGTTGGAAACCAAATGACTAGTAGATCAACGATATGAAAATCCTTACACTTTGATCTTCAACGACGATCCTTCACTCCTTAATTCAGACAATGCCAATCGACTCCGCTTCCTCTCTTTTTTTTTTCGGCTCAAGCTTTGTTTTCCCATTTGATTTCTCTTTCCATGGGTTTCTTTTAAAAAAGATACTACCTTCTATTTTACAAGAAAAAAATACATGCTTATTCAAAGAAAGAAGACAGAAAAAATAAAATTAAAAAATAAATCAAGTACAAGTCACACCATTAATCACATGTAACACCAAAATATGGCAGTAAATGTGTTAGGATTAATGTCCTAAAAGCATGTAAAGACATTTTATTGGTTTTATATAAAAGTATAATTTTATTATATTTGAATGTTAAATTATTTTTTGAATTAATTATATAATAATATCAAGAAAATTCCCTATTCATTCATGAGAATATGATCTTGTATTAGTAAGAGAGAATTAAGATCATATATAATGAATAAAATAGTCAGTAACATATTAAAGTAAGAAATCTTTAATGAGTGATTACTAGTACGGTTTGCTAAGCATACGAGATGCAACTAATCTAGATTAAGACTACTGATGTGGATAGACATCTTAGAAAATGTGTTGTATATAATAGATATTATATATGACAGGACCGATGAGAATTAATTATCTTTATAAACTTGCAGTTTGACGTAAAGATTTAATTCTTGTCATATGTGATGATAATTTGTAGATCAGTCTAAATCCTGAGTATTCATGAACTCCTGTTTATATTTATTAGATTTTTTGATTCACTCGTTAAGCTCCTAGAATAATGAGGCTAATGACTTTTGTCTTGGAGATTCAATATCATGGATGGCTGGGAACATGAATTACAATATTAGAATCCATGCTTTCCTAACTGATCGAATAATGGTTCCCTTAAGGGTTGATTCTGGAACTAAATAGTTATTGAGCTCAAATCTATGATTAGATTATAGATTAATTATGCACTAGTGAATTAATGATACTTAAGGATCAAGAGGTAATTAGAAGGGTAAAACGGTAATTTTGACCAGCTATAATTAACGAACCAATAATGGAGGACAAAACTACATATATTGATTATATCAATAGACTACTAGAGAAAACTCTGTAAATATAATTATATAAATACTTAGAGTGCAATTCAATATTTATAGTGGAGTAATCATGGAATTAATAAATAAGATTATTAGATTACAGAGTTTAATTAATAATCTAGTTTATTGGAGTTTCGTATTATAGGTCCATGGTCAGATCACCTATGTCCTACACTGTCAATGGTAAGGATGTCAAAAGAAAGATTTGTTAAGAGAAATGACTAAGTTGTAAAGGAATTAATTTTCCAGGACAAGGAAATAATTATTTGATAATTATGGGTAATTGATTAATTATTTAACTATATAGTTTTATTTCGAAAAACTATATGTTAAAATTAATATTAATCTTGTTTGGATTAATATAAAGAGAGAAAATAATAAATATCTTATTTATAATATGATATTTATTCATTTAATGTAAAACTGATATTTTAAGATAAAGTTAATTTTAAATTAACTCATATTTATGTTGGAATAAATATCTTCTCTTAAAAGTTGATTAAGTAAACAAATGAGAAAATTATGGCAACCCTAATAGGGCTGGGCGACACACACTGTACAATACAGTGTGTGGCGCCTAGCATCAGGGTTTTTATCCCTAGGATTTAAAATTTTGAATTTCAAATAAATTTGTTTAATCAATTATTTAATTATTCTTTTTAAATATGATTTAAATAGATAATTAAATAAAAATATCTAATCAGTTTTAATTTGAATTATATTTTAATTAAATAAATATTATTTAAATTAAATTAAATATCTTTATAAATATGATATACATGATATTCAGAAAAATGATGGTTAATGAGACTCTCTCTCAAAAGCGATAGTTTTCTCTAAACTTGAAAACTATTCTAAACATTCTCTCTGTCAAAACTCTCTAGATCTCATGTGTTGAATACATATAGGGAGTCACATAAATCAACCTTTTGAATCATACGTGCCCACACACGTCCTTGTGAAGATTGGTCTGGAAGATCAGGGTGTGAGATCTCAGAACACTGGATAGGAAGATCGTTGATTTATACAAAAAGACTCAAGGACACTTGATAGGCTACAAGAGGTAATCCTTGTTCTATTTGTATGTGATTTAATATTTATATAAGCATATGATCCTGACTGGTATTAATATTTATTAAAATAGGTCCATATATATTCCGTTGTGTACATTTGATTTGATCATTTAATACCAACAAAAGATTCAACACATGAATGACTAAAATTATGCTCCTGCTTGTTATCCCCAAAATTTCGTTCAATGACGTGGCAATCAAAAGTGACAAGTGGCAATGCATGGTAGTGAATGACACATTAATAGTCAATAAATGGGTTGACCAAGAAGTGTAAATGTTTGAAATTAATCTTCGGAGTTGTGATATAAATGGTCAAGAAATTAATTTATCTAGTCAGAAAGTAATTTGACCGACTAGGTAAAATTTATGTCCGACCAGTAAGGTTCTTGACCGACCAGTAAAAAATTATGTCCGACCAGTCACTTCAGAAAATAGTGTTATCTGACCAGTAATATGTTTTGGCCGACCAGTCACTTCAGTAAAGTGATACATTCGACCAATCGTCTCAGAAATGAGTTTCATGTGACCAGTCATCTTAAAAATGGGTTTCATCCGACCAACTATGTCAAATTGATGGAGTAACCGACCAGATGTGTCAAAATCTCAAGAGTTAACTGCCGAGTGACTTAACAACTCCAACCCGAATCACTCGTAACTACCGCACAAATCTCTCAAATATCCCGAAGTAAAAGCTATATTGTTGTAATTTGGATTTATTTATTATTTTATTAAGTAAAGTTGGTTGAAACAACCAAGGACCCCGTCAAAACGGAATATTTTTCATGTACGATCCATGAGCCTATAAATAAAGAGCTCATGGCATCATTTTAAGGATATGATCTTTTGGGAGACTTTTAGTCTTTCTAATTTTGAGATTTTGGGACTGTTACTTGGGGCATTCTTGGTGCATTTTCTGAGAGAGCTTAGAGAGGGAAAGATTGTATTCTCCAGAGAGAGAAACTCTGTATTTTTCTACTTACACTTGAGAAACTCAGTTGGCTCAGCTCCATTTGATCTTAAGTGTAGGCTTCATATATCACAACTCCAAGTGGATTAGGCTATTACCAATAAATTGGGGCTGAACTACTATAAAATTATTGGTGTCGTATTTTTTATTCAAGGCTTACTGTAGTTTTGACGTCTATTCGTCGTTGGCCAAAATCGTGGTCAACCTTACTAATAGGGGCAAAACACATGTCCTCACACTATCATTACCCTATATATAATATATATTCATTTAAAATTAAAAAAAAATGTTAATTTTAATTGAAAGTGGTGTTTTTTGCAATTAATATATTTGTAATTATTATTTGTTAATTTTTGTATGGAGTTTGAAAGATCAATGCATAGAGACTTAAACTAGAAGTAAATTAAACTTAAAAGGAATCTAAAATCCCATTGGAAGCCCCAGTTGAAAACTAGAATGCAAATTGAGATTCTAAGTCAACATTATCAAAATGTCCTTAGAGTCAAAATTACTAAAATACCTTTGTGTGTTGGGAGGCACCTTTTTGGACAAATTCTGAGACCATTTCTTAAAACTTGAATGTCCAAACTCGATGATATCTAGACCTACCCACGTACTTGCACATACGTGTGCATGTCCCATGCATACGACTTGCACCACTAGCCAAGGGCCCATCAAATCCAACCTTTGCCTGACCCTCAAGGCTAGCTCCTCTGTTCGACCCCCAGCCAAACTTGACATCTTCTTCTCTGACGCACCTCTCGCTTGGGTTGCGTTAGTCATCACCAGACCTGACAGTAATGCATGCATTGTAATGCCCTAAACTCCAGGGACCATTACAGTGCACATTGCAAACAGTGCTAAACTCGCTAATCGAGTCATTTGGCCATAAACGTGTAACTAAATATGATTAGCGGTTTAGGGATTAAAAATTTCGGTTAAGATATAACGTTTCACTAGAACGTTTACTGTATACATTGGGATCCCAAAAATATAATTTAAAAGTTTATTACAACAAAATATTTACAACCAGCCGATCTAAGCGGCAAAACAGGGTTTAACCCTAGTTCCTCTCCTTCAAACCTCAGCCGTGGCGGTCGAACAGCTGCATATGTAGACATCGTCACCTAAGCTCTCCAACTCAAGGATGGTCCAGCTTTCTTTTGCCTTTACCTGCACCACATAGCACCGGTGAGCCAAGACCCAGCAAGAAAACTCAATATGCTCATGAACAATCATATCATGATATCAAATCATATCTGGCATGCCTAGCAACATAGCTTTATTCAAGCATGCAAATAAGTTTAAACAATGCTGGGGAATCAAGGATAAGAAATCCTGCCCTCCTGATTGGATGACTATCAAGTCAATCCTAATCAAATGAGTGTTTCAACACTTGAGGTTCTGGTAAACCATACTGAGTTACCAACAAGCAAGTCACTACAGGGCTCAGTACCCAAAGCCATGCAAATGATGATCAGAATGATCATACAGAGCTCATAGCTCTGAACAGATGAGTGAATATCACTTGGAGGTTCTATTAACCATACTGAGTGACTGACAAGCAAGTCACTATGGAGCTTAGTGCCCATAGCTGTGTAACGAAACCGTTACCTGGGCTTTCCTGCAATGGCTCTAATCAGATGAGTGACTGATGGGTACTCATTAACTTAAGCAGATGAGTGACTGATGGGTAAGTCACACAAGCGCTTTTAGTTTTCATCGAACTTGAGGTCGGTCCGGCATTAACGCTCTTCTGAGTCATTTAATGCAGATGTTGATTAGATCTAATCTTTATTGGCTTGCGTTGAACACGCTAAGGCCGTCTTGACTTATGAGTAAGCACTGTGTGACCAGTGCCCAGTACCACTGCCGAACCTGACTAATGAGTCACAGCTTCACAGTTGATACTAACACATTTGCCAATTCTGACTAATTAGTCAATGCCATGTACAAGTAACCAATGCTACCAAACATATTTCATATGTCGAATATTCAAATGTAGGGCATTCAACATGCTTACTTAATAGTTGCTAGCACAATTATGATCATGCACAAACATAGAGACTCAAGCTCTGATCAATTTCACAGTCAATATTCATGGCATGCCCTAATCACATGTTTCTCGTGCATCACACTCAATCATCCAGCATGCCTCAATAATAACCATATGCAAATGAGCAAGATTGCTAAGCATTCAATATGCTATCAATGTTTACATTTAAACATCCAACATGCATCAAGAATAACCATGCATGTCACATATGGCGTGCAATTTTCTTACCTTCGGTCCAAGCACGGGTTACCAATAAACGAGCCACAAGCACGATCCCGATTCCAAGCCTCTAGTGATAACCTAGTCACAGCCACAAATGTTGATCCAATGAGTTTAAGTTCTAAAACAAATCTCGGAACCAAAACCTAGCCTCCAAGACATCAAACCCCACTAATCCGGGTAGTAGGAATGATCCCGAGGCCTAAAACCAAGTTCCCGAGGTCAAAACACTCAGACGGGCTCAAACCTACCCAAGGGCTGCGGCCCTAGAACCTTGAGTCGTGGCCCCCAGCCACTCCAGGAGCAAGGGCCGCGGCGCCCTATACCCAGGGCCGTGACGACCAGCAAGGCCAAAGCCCTCCTCCTGCTTCTTCGAACTAGGGCCGCGGCCCAACTTCGGGCCAGCCATTTTTCTCCATTTTCAACCTCTTAAAACCTCCCAAAAACATACCTAAACACCCCCAAATCCAAAAATCAAAGTTCCCAAACATCCTCATGATCCAAAACCCATAAAACCCAAGTTTCAATTCTAACAAAAACTCATCAAAACACAAAATCCAATTCAAGCTTAAAAACTGTAAAAACTTAAAACTTGAATCACCTCCAATTGAGTTGTTTCCAACTAAATCCTTCGGCTAATAAGCTTCTAATCTTCCCTAGGATCGCTATGCCTCGATCCTCGCTTGAATCTGAGTCCTAGAACTCAAGTTACCTTCGAAAATGCGATCGGGAGACGAAAAGGAAACTTAGAGGGAGAGAGAACGTACAGAACATTCTTTTATTCTTTTAAAAGGTTACTTCAAGCTTAAGTAGCCTCAACCAAATCCTAACGCTCGGGGTCTCGAAAACACTCCTGGGGAAAAAATAGTCAAAACCTCCAGAATTTCCCCTTGATCTTACTCACTCCCAATTTATCACCAAATATTAATTCCCATTACCCAATAACCCGGTAATACTCTAAATACCCCTTGACTTACTCCAAGTCAAGCTTAAATCTCGTTGTGAATTTCCCACTAGCTTACCTCCTAGGATCGTCTTGTGCTGAGTAACCCTAGCATAACCAAACAATAATAAAGCACCACACACACATCACATATATGCCAAATATGCCCAAAATGGCCAAAATATGAAAATCACCCAATTACTCAAAAATGAGTTCACATGCATATTTAATACACCTAAACATGCATATAATCATTTAATAAAACAATAAATCAATTATGGCCCTCCCGTCCTCCTAATCAAGGTCCTAAACCTTATTAGGAAATTTGGGGCATTACATGCACCATGCCTTTCGACATGGTATATTTTTCTTCCACGTAGAGTTGGGGTGTGAAGTACCCTTGCTTCTCCCTATTTCTCACGTGCCCTCGAAGCCACCTTAGGCTACCAGAGTGCTCTCTTCAATTAAAGACGACGACCAAGCTCTTAAAACCTAAGCCTTTTTTTTTAAAAAAAAAAACTCAAACCGTATTCTTATACCCATCAAAATCAATGCCTAGCCTTCTATTATCATCAAAATATTCATCAAAGCATTTTCATGATCCCAAGAATTTCATATTCAACCCAAGCAATCCAAGATTCGTTCAAGAACAAAAATCAAACCCTTACCCAAGGAAGATGATAACCTCACTTGGGTTGCGCTAGTCATCACCATTTCTGACAGTAGTGCATGCACCATGCCTTTCGACATGGTACGTTTTTCTTCAACGTAGAGTTAGGGTGTGAAACATCTTTGCTTCTCTCTATTTCTCACGTGACATCAAAGCCACCTTAGTCTACTAGCGTGCACCCTTCTATTAAAGACGACGACCAAGCTCTTCATACCTAAGTTTTTTTCTTTAAAAAAAAACTCAAACCCTAATCTTATACCCATTAAAATCAATGCCTAGCCTTCTATTATCATCAAAATCTTCATCAAAGCATCTACATTATCCCAAGAATTTCATATTGAACCCAAACAATCCCAGAAACATTCAAGAACAAGAATCAAACCCTTACCCAAGGAAGATGATAACCTCGCATTCTCCTCATTTGAACAAGTTTGAAACCGTAAAATCACAGTACAAACATCTCTTACTATTTAGATATTCAAATACATATATTAGAGAACATCAATCCTGACCTTGCTCTTCAATGGCCACCTCTCTCTCTTTGACCGAAATAATGAGTGAAAAAGGAGGCCTCAATCTTATTAATTGTTATTTATAATCCTCTCCCAAAAAGTCCTAGGCCAAATTCGTTAGGTTAAATAGGAAAATTTCTCTTTTCTAATCTACATTTAATAATAATACTACAAATAATAATATATCTTAAGGAAATAAAATATTCACCCTATATATTTTATTTTCTTAATCTCCCCAACATAAGACTAAGATCTAACTTAAGATATTTTCTAAATTAATTTAGATAACACTATTAAATACATTAAATAATATTTTTCTAGGCTTCCTCTCACTTTTTAAAATAATGTCAATACTAATAAATATTATTTAACTCTAAAACTCAAGCACAAAACTAATAAAGCAAATAAATAAATAAGATAAAAAAATTCAAACAGGGTGGTTATTACACCTTTTCTTTGTCTAGAGTGTGGCGTCTTATACCATTTCTTTTATTACTACTATAAAACCACTTTATACGTCATCTTACTGTTGGGAAAACTTATACAAGATCTTATATATTTTCATGTAAATCATATATTAAACAAATTAATATAAGAATACCTAGAACATGTTTCTGTAATTGAATTTAAACAGAGATAGTGATAAGAACACTTACATTATATGCAGGAGAATGAATAAGTCATTCATTCAGTTTCTCTAACCCTTGAATCCTTTTTGTCGCAGGGTATCACCAAGAAACTGAACCGATCTTCAATTTTCTTCACAGTCTTCCAAAGTATTCTTAGAATCATCTAGACTAGAGTGGACAGTTCTCAGCACATGAGATAGATACAGAGAGAGGAAGAGAAGAAGATAATATAGAGCGTAAGAAAATGACTTTTGCTGTAGAGAGAGTCTAAAACCTTAAAGCATCATGAATAGATCTTCTGATCATCTGTCAAATCGTCTCTTTTCAACTCTCACTTAGCATTCATTTTATAGGCTCAATTAGGACATTTATTTAATTAAAAAATTAATAAAATAATAGATAATATCATTCATTAGGTCGAAATTCTCATGGGCTTTAGGCCCGTGAAATTTCCCATTTAACTATAAGCCTGTTGGACTTAAAATCAAGGCTTGTATTATTTTCTATTGATTTAATTAATTAAATAATTATTTAAATCCTTTATCAAATTAATTATTTATAATTTGAACCTTGATTTAAACTTATTTATTAATTTAGACACTAATTTTTCTTAATTAATAAATCTGCCATAAAATATATTTTCTTCTCAAAATTGTATAACTCTATGAAACTATCCAAAATTGACCTGGTCAACTTTGATAATTCTAATTGATAATTAAATAAATTAATTGAGACAATCTAGATTATTTTATCATACAGTGGGGACCATAGGCCTATGAAATCAAGCTCCAATAGGTTAACATAAATTTTACAAATAAATTTACTAACTTATTAATTCCTCGTGACTCCACTAAAGACTTAGAATTGCACTCTTGAATTCATAAAACGCTCTATAACCAATATAGATACGTTATTAATTATCCATTGTTACAACCATAATTATCACTCAATCCTCTATAGACGATCTACAATGAGATGAGACTAAAATATCGTTATACCCCTCATTGTATTTTATCCTTAAAACACGTAGCTCTTCATAAATGATATTTCAGTAAACTAATATTAATTACTGAAATGAGATCTTTATTATTTAGCACCTTGAACCAAACTAAAAGGAAACCATCATTTTACTTCTTCATCAGAAGCTATAAATGTTCATATCTATGATTAACACTCTCACTCAATTATACTACCGAATTCCCAAGTTGTAAGTATGGGCTAGTCTGTAGGATAAGCTGGCAACGAACAAGTCAAAGAACTCAAATAATACAATCAGTTAGAATACTAACCACTCATAATTGAGATTGAATTGACCTATGGTCAACTATATGATATGACTAGAATAGATAATAATGATATGCTTACTTATCCTATCTACTGTTAATATCGGTCCAGTCCGATGTAACAAATGCATCTGATCTTATCTACTTTGCTAATGTTTTGGAAAGAATATAACACTGCAATGTGTAAGTAGATCATATCGTAGTTTGGCAAGTCAGTGTAAATCATGTGCACTGACTAATCTTAGGAATAACTTATGTTAGAACATATAATCATATTTATATTCCACTATTTATATTAAACAAATAATCATGAAAATAAAACATGTGAGCAAAGTGATTGACTAAGTCAAAAAATATTTATATTATTTTATTGATAATAAAATGAGATTACAAACAAATTGAGTTTTAATTAGGGCATAAAACCCCAACACTTACAGCGTCAGTCAACGATGTTGATTTAGATTTTTAAAGGGCGGGGACTAATGGTGTTAATTAATCATTGACTCTTATAAATCTTGCCTTTTTAGTAAAGACTTTCAATTAATCATTACTACCACAAAAAGAGGTAACTACATCAATTTTTAAGAGGGAAAGACATCGGTTGTCACAAAAATGACAACCAGAGTCTTTCCAGAAGAAGTAAAAGCATTAGAAAATGGAAGTCGAAAATATACTTTCTACTTCGGTTTATATGTATAAATCGAAGTGGAAATCTCACTTTTTTTTTCAATTTATATGTAACATAGTGGGGGTGAAGTTATTGATTTTTTTTTTTTAAATTACCTCATATTTTGAGAAATCTAAAAATAAATCCGAATTCTCTACATATTTTACAAATTTCTATTTTTTAATTTCAATTAATTTTTTTATTTATTTTCATTTATTCTTTAATAAAAATATAAATTACAAAAATTATGAACTTATATTTAAGAAACCTATAAAATTAAATATTTATACATGTTGTGTGCATTTCTTGTAAGGTAAATACATTTCGACTCTCGGGAGACATGTGGCAGAATACCCGACAGATATTGTGTGCCTTTCTTGGAGGCTGACTCCACATCAACAATCCTAAACACGTAGTCAGAGACTGCCCGAGTATCTACCTTCTCGTGGAGGGATATCATAGGGATAACAGAAAGCCCGTGAGCAAGGAATTCTCGGGAAGGCTCCCCGAACACATGAATAAAGTCCTTGGAGGGCCTGAAGAATCTCCCCGGAGACATGTCAGCGGATTTTCCGGAGGACCAGGGACCACAAAAAATACGCCCAATGGCATCGCGCGCCCATCTACCTCTAACATTTTTGCGCACCACTCCCTTATACATGGATAACCAAGTGGTGGTACCACCATCCTTGTGGCCACCTCTCCTTTTTGTTAGCATACAGGGACCACACCTTTTTCCCAAAAAGGAGCGATCAAGAGGCCAATGCCACCCAGTCAACCTCTCATCTCGTCGACTCATGTCGATGTCCTATGCATGATCCCTATTTAATTGGGAAGTTAGTGTTAACATTAATTACTTAATTCCTCTGTCTTAATCCCTCCATGTAGCCTATTAATAGGGCATATAAGGGTCATTTGTAAGGATCTGAAAACCTAATTTTGGAATTCTATTTTTACCTTAGAGCAAGACTATCCTCTGCCCAAGCTGTAAACCCTAAAATGGCCTATTATTTCGACAAGCCTTCTATTATACAAGCGACTCATGAATTAGGCCTCATTAATGGCCAAACCACATAAAAATCCTTCTGATTCCTTTACTATTCTACAAGATTTTTCTTATTTTGTAGTTGACAGAAATTTGGGTTAACATTTTGGTGCTTTCATTGAGAGCTGTAGAAAGTTAAAGAAACCTTAACCACGGTAGACATCAGGAATCGGTCTTGAGTGCAAACTGATCTTCCTTTGGGCAAGGAATGACGCGAGGATCTCCCACCTATCAGAGATCCCCTAGCTAAAGAGGAAGGTGAACAACCATAAGGAGAAGAATACTACCCAGATGACGACATGACGACTACGAACTAGTTTACAACTTTGACGCCGATGAGGAATACCTTACAGATGACGATATCCAACACCGCTTGTCCCTAACAGTCTGAAAATACAGAGATAGTCGACCTCCGAAACCAAGCAGCTACCCAACAAGTTGAGTTGGAGCCTAGATGACTAACATGGAACTTTAATGGAGGAAATGAATGCTATGGGGTCCGCACTGATGCCTAGGGCTCCCCATCGACCCACTTGCACTAGGGGCACCCCAAGGATAGCAGATACCTACAATGGCTCCTCCGGTCCTGAGTGCACGAGGAGTGGAGTCGTAAAGGACCAGCAAGCTCCTCGACACCTTATGTGTAACGTCCTGAATTTGTTATAAGGCTGAGTGCCTTGATTACTGTGCCTGGAGGGCCTAATTGGAATTGCGTGTATGATTAATGGGTTATATGGGTGTTTGTGTGACATAAATGACTTGTGTGGTAATGTGATTAGACATGTATGTTTATGTTTATTAAATGTACATGTGGGCCCATTCTTGTAAATAAGGGCATGTTTTTAATTTTTTCCCGCTGAGGGAATAAATGTAATTATGTATGTATTGTGAGTGAGACCCTAGTGTTATGGAGATATATTTGAGATGTGTGGTCCGAGACGATCCTAGGGAGCAGATTAGTGGAATAGTCACAATGGGGTCAGATACTCGGCTCAAGGTGAGCCTAGGGGTATTTTGAGAACATGGCGTGTGTTTGGCGTTTATTGGGTAACATGTAATTATTTAGTAATTGTTTGGGTATGTCAGGATTGATTTGGACTTTATAGGGCTACTCAAGGTTTAGCGGGAAAAGGGTGGCAAAAAACAGTACTGCCCTTGGGGGCATTAAAGAGTAAATTTGGTCTAGGGGATTTTTAGTCTTTTTGTTAGCTTGTGGTTGGCCTTGGTTGGGTCTAGAAGCCTTGAGAATAATTAGAAAGTGTCAAACACTCTAAGTCTTTCCTCTCCCACGTTGTTCTTTCTCTCTCTCACCCTTTTCGGGAGACTTTGGGAAAATTAAGGAGGGAAGCATCAATCTCTGGATTTTTGGGGAAAGATTTTCTGGGGAAATTGAAGTTCTACGGGTGCTAGAAGCTTCTTAGCTAAAGGGGACAGTGAGGATCAGCTCAACCAGAGGTAATTGAAGTTATGTTATGAGTTTTTCTTAAGTTTTTATGTTTTGAAAGTTCTTACTGAATTCTTAGTTTCTAGGGGGGTTTTTGGTTAAGTTTTCAGATGATTGTTCTGCTCTAAGTATAGTATTGAGGTGTAGAGGCATAATTCTTGCTATGGTGTATGTTTAAATTGAACTCTGGTGATTTTGACTTGGTGAAAATGCAAGAGAGCTGCTGGAAATTTTTGGTTTGCGGGGTCGCGCCTTGGCGCTGTTCTTGAGCGTCACGACTCGCATGAACTCAGAAGCCTAAGATGGTTCACTGAACTGCCTTAGCGTCGCAGTGCTGAGTAGAGCACGCCACGATGGTTGTCCAGGGAAAAGTGGGGTTTGGCCTCTGACTTGTAGCGCGCCGTGACTCAAATAGGGGATATTGAACAAAATAGGTTTTAAGCTTGGGAACTCAAATCTTAAGGCTCAAGAAGGATTCTACTACCTAGTTTAGTAGAATTCGAGGTCCCGGAGGCTAGTATGCTATTCCAAAGGCTTTTATTGATTTAGATCATGATGGATATTTATCATTACATTGTGGCTAGGTTTTCCCGCTCATGCTTGGGTTTAGGGATCGTGCTCGGGATCGCTTTGGGTTGTTAGCTCGGGACACAAGGTAAGAAAATTGTCTGTGCCCGTAGAGCTATATTGTGCTTAGTATTGTATGTATGGTTTGCAACTATTACATGATATGCGTGTTTGTGACGGAATCGACGAAGGTTGGAATCGGCAAGGGTCAAAGACGACATAGGCCAGGATCGATAAAGGCCAGAGTCAGCAAAGGCCAAGATCGGCAAGGGTCGGAGATGGCATAGGCTGGGAATGACAAAGGCCAAGATCAACACTAAGCATGCTGAATGCAGGCCGCTAGGGCAAGACCCTCAAAGGGAACAACCAAGGCTGAGTACGATGTTAAGCATGCTGAATGCAGGTCACTAGGGCGAGACCCTCAAAGTATGCTGTACTCACCCGCTCGGTTAAGACCGTGGACTTGGTGCTAGGTAATGCACACTGATCGGCAGAGGCCGCTGTTGTGGTTACGTGTTGTTATGCTGCTATGCTATTGTACTTATGTGCTTTTATGCGGTTATGCTAATGTGTTGATGTGCTGTTATGCTATTGTGCTGTTGTGAATGCAAATAGGAACTTGTAAATTGTTTGACGCATTGATTAATTATGTATCTGTTAGAGTAATTTATTATATGCTGTGTTGTGAAGTTTTCTTGCTGGGCCTTAGCTCACAGGTGCTCTGTGGTGTAGGTAAGGGCAAGGAAAGGATCAATCAATCATGAGTTGGAGGGCATGGAGCAGTATGTACATGCTTTGCCTACCTGGCTGCCATGGATGGGGTTGTTTTGAGGGACACGTTGTAAACGTTCGATTTTGTCGCTGAGGTTGACTGTACCCACATCTTTGGATTGTAAATGTATTTCAAAAAAAATATTTGGGGATCCCAATGTAACACTTTTATTATAATTTTAATGAATGTCCAACCCTTTATGCTTAATTTTCATTAAACGAGTCTTTATTTTGATTTAATCATACATTTTAGTCTAATACCTCGATTAGCGAGCTAATGGCACCTTTTAAAATCACATGGTAACGAATTTAGGGTAGTAGGACGTTACATCATGTAAGTTCCCAGGAATCCAGAACCACCTCCAAGACCTCCCCGGGGGCACGAATATCTGCTAGCATACGACAAAGAGCTCGAACACCTTCTATGCACAACCCTCAGTTGCTTAGAGGAAACCCAGGTCTAGGGGCCTGCAGAAACGGCCAAGCTCCACCGCTCTGTCCAAATGGTAACGATATGCGCCCATTTGCACTCTTGTTAATCAATAGAGGTCTCAGACTCAAGATTAGATGAAAAAGGTTCAACTGAGTTTCCTAAGCCTAAGAGAGAATACAATTCGACAAAGATTTTGTATATAAAGTGTGCATGATAGAATAACAACTGTGAGAGATCTCTATTTATAGAGTCCCTTAGTGGGCCATGGGCCTTACAAACATGAAATGGGCCCTACACGTATAGTGTGGGTTTGTTACAACTGATTACATAATAAAAAGAATATGAAAAATACATTAAAATATTAGTTACATAAATATATCCCTTAAATTTTGGGCCATTCTTGTTATCTGACATATCCTTCGAGCAAGAGCTCCCTTCGAGCAAGATGTGTCTCCTAAGCATCTTTGAGCAGACCTTTGCTATTGTCGTAACATCTTTTTGAGCAGGAATCTTCAAGTGATATTCCTTACTAAAAAATTGAAAAAGGACAGCACCATTATTATGAAGCAATGATGATATTTTTGATAAAGCAAACAATATTTTTAGGTTTCCAAGGGAGACTGACACCACATTTTAAGTAGGTATGATGGTCTCTTTGTTTCCCCACGCTGTTGACATCACATAACTTAAAAACAATGACAACCTTTTACTTTGATGACATCAGCTGCTCTCATGCAGGCAAGGCTATTAGCCTTGCCTTTTCTTCTCCTCACACTTTCTTCATCTTCACCAAAAAAAAAAAAAAAATTTCTCTCCAAGAAAGCTTCAGATCTGAAGCTTCTCTCCTCTGATTCCTGGATTTTGTGACTAGTTCTTCAACATTTCCTCCCTCAAAATCATTACACAAGTAAGTTTTCTCGATCATTCACTTGTTCTTTTTTCTTGCTGGTGTCTTTGTGAAAATTGTAACGATTTTTTGAAAAAAATTTCTTCAGGTTCTTGGTGTTCTTCCATAAACCGTAGAAACATATGATTTTTTTGAAACATTGCTGGTTTTCTTGGGAAAATTTGCATTTTGGATGTAACAAAATGAAATATAGGATTCAGGTATGTTTGATTGTGTACTTGATGCTAGGAAAATCCATAGAATTGAATAAAATTTTGATTTTTAATTTATGAAAAAAATGGTGGGAATTTTGCCTCCAAAAGGTAAGTGAAAAGGTTTGAGAAAAATCTTTTTAATTGCCTTTTGGATCCATTTTTAAAACCTGGTCGAATAACAATCATGTTTATTCAAGCAACACACTTCTTTTAGGAATAATTCTTTTACCAGATAAATGCAGGTGATCATTGGGGAAGTGATTATTCAATATATCCCGATTTACTCCAAACGTTGGTTGATGATGTGGATCAGAATCGACCAGATATTGATCTTAACCGTGATACTCCTAGACCTTGATTTCAACATTGGGAGCAATCCCATTAGTATCATTTTCAATTTATCCCCGACCAGGAGTATTGCTGTAAGGTTGACGAATTGCACCAAGTACTAAGGAAATTCCTTCCAAAGGACTGGACTTATGTTGTCAATCCTGACTTTGTTGATACTCTCCCGGTTGGATTCCCGACCAGTGGGAGGACAATGAGTGGGATTTAAATAGTTGAAGAGGCTGTAACTATTGCTTTTTGTTCTCCAAATATGGCCAAAGTGAAGCAAACGACCAGGCAAAAGACATCTCAAGACTTGCAAGTTGCAAGGAAAGCAACCATTAGAAATAACAATCATCAACAAGGGCAAAATGAGCAACATGCAAGGGCTAAAACAATTGTGGAGGTTACAAATACACATCGACTTAGGGTGAAGCTTAAACCTCAAAAAAATAAGAACGTAAATTGGCACGTATTTCCAGCGAGCACTCTTTCGAGTGGTGCTCTTGAAGGATACCCCAAAAGGTACGACATTCAGGGGTTAACCTAGTCACTTCTCAGGCCGACTAGTGTGCTAAATTTCCTGGTGAAGCCTTTAGCATCTGGTTGCACTTCTACATATTGGTAGGCGCCACCTTGCCACTCTATAAGTACTTCAGGAGCATATCAGAGTACTTTGGCATTGCTCCATTTCAGATCACGCCCAATGGGTATTTAACGCTTTTGGCATTATATATTTCTGTGACATGGACACAACCAAAGTTTTCCTGACTGTGCCCACATTCAAAAAGTACTTTCTGATGACCGACCTAGTCGCAGAAAATCTATCCTTTCAACAAGGAGGCAATGAACTCTCCTTCATTTCTCCACTTTTTGTCTTTTTATTTTCAAGGTTGATACTTAGCTATTCTTACTTTGTTGTTTTAGGCCCATGTGAACGATCTCTTCCTACTCAGGGCATGCTCTCTTAAGCAGAGTTACTTGAAAACCTCACACACGATGAGAAGAATTGTAGGTTGCTAGTAAATAATGCCAAATTTAGGCTGGTCGGCATATTCCAGCCCCACCAAATCGACAAAGTTGCCACCACAAAAAGTGCCACTGGTGGAAGAGTCTCCGAGCAGGAAGCAGGTGAAGAAATGGGGCAGAACGAGCACCCTATTCTACCCAT
Source organism: Humulus lupulus (assembly GCF_963169125.1). Taxonomy (NCBI): domain Eukaryota; kingdom Viridiplantae; phylum Streptophyta; class Magnoliopsida; order Rosales; family Cannabaceae; genus Humulus; species Humulus lupulus. The sequence continues at coordinate 98,799,650 of NC_084793.1, forward strand.
AATCCCACGAGGAGAAGAACAGGGAGAATAAGTATAAGGGAGCAAGGAGATGTTCCTCGTTCCAAGGCCTCAATAGCACCTGATGCAACAGGAAAAGGAAAGCAAGAGCTGGTTGAGGATGTCGTGGACCTTTCCTTTTCTTCAACAGATGATGACGATGACAACTTCCAAAGTAATAACTTAAAATATAGTATTACTTCACCAGTAGCTAAGTGTAGACATAGACTTTTTAACTCACCCTCTTCCATGCTTAGAAAGGAAGCAGAGGTGGAGATTCTTAATGCTTTCCAGGAAGATCTTCTTGGACGAATAACTCTTCTTTTTTAAGTTGCTTCTTGAGTAGTAGTGTAGAAATGGGTACCATACTTACTTTATAACTGTTATGCTCGTTTTTCTTTTATAGCTTTGTTTAATTTTTCTAACATATTTGCTATTAATTGCAGCCATATTAGACTCCAAGACCTTTGATCTCTACACCTCGACCTCAAACAAGAAGTCTTCCAAAAAACAAAAGGCTACTAACACGCGGTCGAGCAAGGACCAACCAGCAGTGAAGCAGCCCATCCATAATCCGCCTACTCCAGCAGTTCCTCCCACAACAAACCAAACTCTGCCTCTGACTCATCTGAATCCTCCACCCTCGAGCAGCTCTTCAGTTGCTTCAACAATAGATCCCAAAACTTCTCTAGTTGTAATCGATTGTCTCAAAGCTTCCGCTAAGGTGACTTTTACTCATACCCTTAAACTAGCTCAACATCGCTTGAGTCCTGAAGATTTTGCTGCTCTTGAGGAGACTTCTATGGATCAGGCCTTTGGTCGAGCTCTCTCAGAGGTGTTATTGGTAAGTGTGCTCTACCATTTGTACATTTAATTAGATAATTTATGCTTGTATCTAACCCTTAAATTTTTCAGGGTGTGATGACTATGACTCACACTCACCCTCAAGCAAAGGCACTTGTTGACGAGCTGACAAAAGCAAAGGCCAAAGTGGAGAGGTCTAACGATCTTGCTAAGAAGAACAAGGAGGATGTTGAGGGTATCGAGGCAGAGCTAGTGAACAAAAATACTGAAGTTGAGCAGAAGAGTAATTTGATCCAGGCACTTCAGGAGAAATAGAACAAGTAGACTCGCTTCATTGCTTAGCGGGATCAACATTTGTCGGATAAGGCCGAGCAAATACGACTTGAGGAGAATTTTTCTTCCACCAAGAAAAAGTTTAAAAATGCTACCTTCAATAGCTTTTATATATTCTGGAAGAGAAACAAGAAGGCAAATTTCAATTACCTTCCTGTTGAGCTTCGTAAGAAGGAAATCGCCAAGTGCATTGCTCACAAGGCTGTCGAAGCTGATGAGGCTGCTACCCCTGAAACTCTTGAGGCAAAGATCTCACCGATGACCTTGCTTTTTTTTTTTTTATCATTTTGTTTCTTTTAATCATTCCAACAACCTGTTTAGGTTGTATAAACAATGGCTGTCCGAGTAGCTTTTAATCTCGGGTACCTGTAATATATTTCCTGCATTACACACACTATGCTACTCGTTTAGATATAACTAGATATAACATTTGAATGTTATATATGCTTTCTAACTTTCTTGCTCGTTTGAACAAACAAAGTTTTTAATTTCCCTGTTCGATTGAACAAAGCACAATACTTTATAAATTGTAAAAAAATTATAAGTATTACTCAGTTGTGCTTTTTACTCTTTTGCTTATGTGTAATTACGTATACTCTATATGCCCCCCAAGTGATCGAGGAGGTAGTCCTTGGTTACTTGCCAAATAACCAGGCCTGTTCGAACTAATGATGTTGCTCGCAATTATTACATAAAGCAATACACTTAGACAAACTCACACATGTTAAGCAATACTTATTAGAATAACAAAAATTGGCAAATAACCCTTGTAAATAACTTGTAATAAAATGGGCAAGATCATGTCTATTAAATTATAAAAATTTGTACAAGCAATGAATGTTTTTGAAAGAAAACATCTTGGAATGAATCTTATTAAATACATGGTCATGTAAGAATAGGAATAAACATGCCTTGCGACCAGGTATTACATAATTTGAAAAATAATTATTTATTACGAAAATAGGCAAAAACGTGCCTGTACATCCCGAAAAAAAAAATTAAAAATGTATTGATCGTTTAAAAGATGGAAAATTCATGCCTTATGACCAGTGTTATATGAATGTTTTAACAACAAATTATTGACAATATTTGCGTAGATGTTCACCATTCCAATATTTGATGACCAGTTCACCGTTTAATCGAGTAAGTTTGTATGTACCAGGTTGCAAAAAATCTAGGATTTGATACGGTCCTTCCCAGTTAGGCCCCAAAACTCATGATGCACGATCCTATAGTGTTTTGGAGCACTTGCCTTAATATAAAATCTCCCATTGAAAAATTTCTATTCTTGACCCAAAAGTTGAAATATTGAGCAACTTTTTGCTGGTAAGCAGCTACTCGAAGTTGTGATTCTTCTCATCGCTCGTCGATTAGGCCAAGAGTTTATGCAAGTAATTGGTGGTTATTATCTTAGTTAAAAGTGCTTCGTCTATACTGTGGAGGTGTTAGCTTGAATGGTATCATTGCTTCATATATGTACGCCAAAGAGAATAGTGTATGGCCAGTTGATGTTTGAGCAGTAGTATGATATGACCATAATACTTTTGGAAAGATATCAGACTAGTTTCCTTTTGCTTGCTCGAGTTGCTTATTCATTGTATCTTTTAGAGTCTTATTAACCACCTCTACTTTTCCATTTGACTGAGGATGAACAACTGCAGAGAAACTTTTTGTGATGTCATGTCTTGAACAGATTTCTAGACTCTGCCCCCTACATGATTTCCACAAAATCCTTCATGTACCTGCACCATATGTAACTCAAATCCTGCTTTAGTAACACAATTAAGTAAAGGATTGAGCATCCTTGCCTGTACATTACTCCATCAATGACTACGTACCTGGTAGCCTGCCGTATTACTTTTCGGGCTTCATTTTTTTTGGGGGTAGAATACCCTACTCTAGATAAGTTGCAATAAGGGTCATTCAGGATGGTGTGTTGTCTAGCAACAATACAACTTATTTTACATTAATACTAGGTTGAGCTAGGTTTTCAACTGGAATTATGTTTAATGTGTTTGCATCTTTTCCGCTTGCTAGTTTAGCCAAAGCATCAACATTTGAGTTTTGGTCGCGCAGAACCTGCTGTGTGGTGTACTTGTTGAATTGTGCGAGCAGGACTTTGGCTTTGCTTAAGTAAGAAACCATCTTTATACCTCGAGCATGGTATTCAACTAGAATGTGATTCACAACCAGCTATGAGTCGCTATAGATATCTTTGGACAAGGCTTTAACATCTTTAGCAAGTCTCAAACCAACAAGTAGGCCTTTGTTGGTAACTGGTTTACCATGTGCGCATCAAAAAGCACGGGCTGTTGGCCCAAAGATTTTCAAAATTATTTATTTAAATGAACTGTAAATAATCGGATCCATTAACATGTAAAACATTAATCAAAGAGAAATAAAAAGATGAGGATTTACTAGTTGAGTAACTATCAAGAATCACTGCTATCTTTTTGTATCTCCAACGAACATCCAATCCAAAACAGTATTTGAAATACTCAGACCAAGATCTTCCAAGACGTATCTCTACATCTCAAGAATTGTGGGCACGTAGAGTAATGGTGGGCAAAGATTTATGATTCACAAGATATTCTCAACACATGAGATCTTGGAATATTAGGACCAAGACAATTTTCAGGGATAGAGAAAAATTATACGATATATTTTTCTCTCTATCAAAAATCTTATTATTCTTTTTCCTTAAAAAATTCTATTGAAAAATGTTTCCATCTCATAGATTTATAAAATAATTAATTAAATTTTAAAATTCAAAATTCAAATTATAAATCAATTATTAAATAATTAAATAAATAAAAGAAATATCCAAGACCCATTCTTGGACCTTGTTACACGCCACTGTAGTTGGAGTATAACACATCCCTGATTTCAAGGGTGTGTTCCAACCATTTTCTTTTAATTATTATTTATTCAAAAATATCTAAACCTGATAACTTATTCATCAGATTATTTAAAGAATAAATATCATTTCAAATTCAAATCCAAATTTAATTATCAGAAATATCTTTTTCACATTATTTAAATAAATAATTCTAATTAATTCAAAATTAATCATCTTAATTATTTAAACGCTATTTTAAAAAATACCAAAATAATTTTCAAAAAATATAATTTATTAATTTCGAAAATTTATTTATTTATTACTTAATTTGTCTCAATTACATATTTGATCCCGAAGGACAAATTTCTTCCATAAACGCCATTTTCTTGATTTTTTCTAATTTGAACTCTTATCTTGAATAGTGTTGATAGATGTATCTCGGGGACCTATGGACTTATAATTTGAAGATCCACTAAATTTAGATTATTAATTAAAACTCTTTAATATAATAGCCTTAATTTATTAATTTCAATATTATTCCACTAAAAATATGAGATTGCACTCTTGTAATTATAGACATTTATTTATTGAGTACTTTTAAATATATAAAAAGTGTCTATTGATTTTGTTGACGCAATTTTTCGCCACAGTGGATTAAGAAATCCAACAACAGAGATATTAGGCTTTCTTACTAAACCGTAATTAGTCAAATGAACAATATCACAAATAATCACACTTTAACGTGGTTCAGTTGTTAAAATCCACTTAGTCCACGAGACAATATTATTAATCTCTTTAAGGCTCTGGGTGAAATTGTTTCTTACAATTTCAACAGAGTTTCTGTATATCAAGAAGCAACCCCTTTTTATATCATATCCATTCCCTGACATTTATAAAGGATTTTCCAGGACAACTTTGGGTAACCGCGTGCATAAATATGGTAAATAACAAATCAGAATAATCTCCCATTTACGTAGGGATATGATTGCCTATGGAATTTACATTTTTTATCTCAGGTAATAAATGTGTAATAAAATTTGGGCATTAATGAGTGTATAAAGAATCTCTGAGTCTTTTGGGATCCTTCACAATGAGTCATGATCAGGCTTCCACGAGCTGAACACTTCATTCAAGCTGGATGCTAGAGAGATAACCTAACTGGACACGAGCCAAGTTTAGTCTAGAAGACGATCTAGCCATCACCCATCTCGAACTAGGTTGTTGGCGCAAGAGGCGATCTGGAGATTATCTGGTTGTCGTTTGACTCGAGCCACTCACACCAGAGTTAGCTAAATGTTCTACCTGTACACTTTCTCCATGCGCTTATCTGCTAGTAGTACCCTGGGCAGAGTGATTCAATCCGCTTTTACAAAATAGAATGGATTTTATAAACAAGCCTTACACGGAAAAATACTAAAATAATAAAAAACTAATAGAACTATCTTATACTGATAATATTTTTTTAGATGAAGAGCATTCCAGGTCCGTGGTACCAACTCTCCAATTAACCGAGCTAGTTTGAATGTTCCTTCATGTAAAATCTCCACGATCTGGAGTGGTCCTTCCCAGTTCGGTCCCATTACACCATCTTTAGGATCCTTACTCACCAAAAACATTCTTCAAAGCACCAGGCCGCCCATCTCAAGTCTACGTCCTTTTACCTTCGAGTTAAATTAACGCGTAATTCTTTGCTGATAATGGGTGGCCTGTAATTGTGATTCTTCCTGCTTTTCTTCGATTAGATCTAGGGATGCGTTGAGAAATTTGTGGTTTCTATTTTGATCGGGCTTTTTGTCTATGTGTCGTCACTAGCACTTCAATTAGAACCATAACCTCACTTCCAAAGGTTAAAGAAAAGGGAGTGTGCCCCATGAAGGTGCGATGTGAGGTCCTATAGGCCCAAAGTACTTGTGGGAGCTGCTCGGGCCATAATCCCTTAGCTTCATCTAGTTGTTTTTTTTAAGCTCGCCTTTATGGTTTTATTTACAGCCTCGAGTTTTCCATTAGCTTGTGGATATGCCACTGAAGAGAAACTCTTGATTATGTCGTACTTCTCACAAATTTTTGTGAAAATATCACTATCGAACTGAGTTTCGTTATCAGACACAATATTCTTCGGGAGCCTAAAACGACACAAGATGTTCCTCACAACAAAATCAAGGACTCTCTTCGAGGTTACGGTCGCTAGAGGCTCGGCCTTGACCCACTTCGTAAAGTAGTTGATGGCGACAACTACGCAAACTCCTCCTTTCCTTGTTGGTAATGAGCAAATCAGGTCGATCCCCCATACTACAAAAGGCAGGGGGATGAGATCATGGTTAACTCAATGGGCACTGCTCAAGCAATTGTGGCAAAGCGTTCACACTTGTCGCATTTCTGTACATATGAGGTCGAATCATTTTTTAGTGTAGACCAGAAATAGCCATGTCTTAATATCTTTAGAGCTAAGTTTTGCCCCCCAACGTGGTCTCCGCAAAAGCCTTCATGTATCTCTTGTAGGATGGTCTGTGCTTCTTCGGGCAGAACACACCATTGAAGGGGTAGTGAGTGTCCTCGTCGGTATAGAATTCCCTCAACCATAACATATCGTGGGACTTGATATAACAATTTTCTTGCATCCTTTTGGTCATCTGGTAGTTTACCAGTTGTGAGTATTCCATTATGGGGGTTATCCATGTTGGTATTCTGTCAATCACTCCAACCTCAACTGATTCTTCCATTATGCTTGGTTGTTCTAAGAAATCCACTGGGACTACGTTTATTGTATCCTCCTCTTTGGTGGTTGCAAGTCGGGCTAAAGCATCAGCGTTGGAGTTTTGCTCGCAGGGTACCTGCTCAATGGAGCAGAACTCAAACTCAGAGAACTCATCTTTAACCTTAGCTAGGTAAGCCGCATTTTGATACCTCAAGCTTGATACTACCCTACTATCTAATTAACCACGAGCTGGGATCCACTATAGCATTGCATTGCATTTGCTTTTAGTTCTTTTTCCACCCATACTCCTGCCAATAGAGCTACGTACTCTGCTTCATTGTTGGATGCTTCGAACTTGAACGTTAGGGCTGTATGGAATCAATGTCTCTCAGGTGAGATCAGAATTATCCCAACTCCAGATCTGTTCTTGTTAGATGATCCATCAACGAAGAGTTTCCACAAATTTTGCACTGATTCTCTAATTGGCTCATCCTGAAAAACTTGTACATTCGACAATAAAGTTAGTGAGTGCTTGACTCTTGATTGCTGTGCGTGGCATATACAATATCTTGAGCTGGCTGACTTCGATGGCACACTTAATCAAATGCCCCAATGTTTCAGTCTTTTGGAAGACCTGCCTTAAAGGTTGATCGGTTAAGACGTGGATGGTGTGGGACTGAAAGTATGACCTGAGTTTTCTCGAGGCGAAGATCAAGAAGATGGCGAGTTTTTATATTAAAGGATATCAGGGCTCAGCTCCTAGAAGTTTTTTACTCAAGTAGTACATTGGTTTCTGCGCCCGATTTTCCTCTCGAACTAATATGGCATTGACCGCATTTTCTATCACAGCAAGGTATAAAATCAAACATTCTCCTGCTTCTGGTTTTGATAGTATAAGGGGTTCAGCCAGGTGAGTTTTCAGATCCTGAAATGCCTGCTCGCATTCTTCGGTCCACTCAAACTTTTTGTTTCCTCTGAGCAAGTTGTAAAATGGGAGATACTTGTCAGTTGATTTTGAAACGAAGCAGTTAAGGTCTACTACTTTCCCAGTTAGGCTATGTACTTCTTTAAGCTACTTGAGCGAGGGAATTTCTAACAACGACCTAATCTTCTCTGGATTTGCCTCTATTCCCCTTATGTTGACTATGAAGCCCATAAATTTTCTTGACGAAACCCCAAAGGTGCACTTATGGGGATTTCATGTCATATTTCCTTAGCACGCCAAAACATTCTTCCAGGTCAGATACATGGTTATTGTCAGTCTTTGACTTAACAAGCATAGCATCGACATACACTTCCATGTTTTTCCCGGTCTGGTTAACAAACATTTTGTTGACTAGCCGTTGGTACGTTGCACTAGCATTCTTCAGCCCTAATGGCATAACCTTGTAGTAGTATACATTATGCTAAGTCATGAAGCTATTATTCTCTTGGTCTGCAGGGTTCTTCGCGATCTGGTTATATCCAGAATATGCATCCATGAAAGACATGAGCTCATGACCGACTATTATGTCTACCAACTGATCGGTTTGAGGTAGTGGAAAAAAATCTTTAGGACATGCCTTATTGAGGTCGAAGAAGTCAATGCAAGTTTTCCACTTTCCATTGGGTTTTGGGACCAAAATAGGGTTAGCAACCTAGGTCGGATATTTTGCTTTCCCCAGAAGCCTTTGTTTTTGTGCCATTGCAGGCACATTCCTGTCCAAATTCAGAGTATCCATTATTACATTTGGACTAATCCCCACCATATCTTCATTCGACTAGGCAAAGATGGCCAAGTTTTTTCTCAAAAACTCGACCACCTCCTTCTTCCTTCTGGTTCCAAGATTTTTTCCAAGTTTTACTACCCTTGAAGGCACTTCTGGGTCGATACTGATTTCCTCGAGCTCTTCAAACACTTGGAGCTCAAACTTGTCTTCACCTAATTTTGAATCAATGTCGTCTTCCTAGGCGACCTCGTTACATCCTTCATGAGGTTCTTCCGCCACACGGGAAATTTTCATTACCCGAGGCTCCTCTCCTCCCTCAATAACAACCATTGCTTACTGCCTGGGTTGTGATTTTCCCTTCATGGAAATGCTATAGTATTCTCTAGCAGCGAGCTGATCTCCTCTCACAATACATATAGTTTACGTTAAGGGAAACTTCATCACTAGGTGTCGGATCGAGGTGATAACGTCAAAAGTCATCAGCGCAGGTCGTCCCAAAATCGCGTTGTATGCAGCTGGACAATCGATTGCGATGAACTCGAGCATTTTAGAAACAGTTCGCGTATCATCCCCTAGTGTAACTACAAATTTGATCGTCCTTATGGTTGTCGTTCCTTCTCCTGAGAATCTGTATATGTAAGATCGGTTACAGACAATCACATATTTTCTAGGGTGCACCTGAATAACACATTTACCGAGCTGCCATTATCAACCAATATACTCCGTACCCTTCAATTGGCTAGTGTCCTCTTCCATGAAAATGATTGGTTGTTTCTCCAGCTGTTGTAGTTTTGGTAACCTTTGCTCCAGAATAAATTCAGTACCATTGTGAGTTTTTAGCTCCTATATGTACCTTTTTTTGGCCCCATTACTTGTGCCTACCAAATGGTGTCCTCTAGCAATAGTGGTTATATCACCTCCTACTATAGGAGGGGGGACAACTTGGTTTCCCTGGTCTGTCTGGACCCAGAGTTGGCCGAATGGATTTTCTAGAACTGGATGAGTATTTTTCTCGATTGACTGATTTGAAACTACTCGGTTTCGGGCATACTAGGCTAACAGTCCAGCTCGGATGAGAGTTTCAATCTCGTCCTTTAGTTTTCGGCAATCATTAGTATTATGGATGATTTCATTTTTATATCGACATAACTTAGCGGGGTCCCTCTTTATCCTCTGGTGCCTCAAAGGCTCCGACTTCTTCCATGGAAGGCAATTAGAGTTCGCTAGAAAAATATGCTCTTGCGTATCAGTTAGGTCAGTGTAGGTGGTGTATATGGGCTTGAACTTTTCTCCAGACTTGTTATTTTTGGTTCTGTTTTGGTCGCCCTCACCAGTCCCCTTTGCTTATTGTTCCCCGCCTGGTTATTCTGGGTAGCAGGTTGAACCATAGCTGCAACTTCTGCCACCACTCCAGTGGGCTGAACAGGGGTCTGGCTGGTTCCTGTGACAGCAGATCGCGCCTCCTACATATTAATCCATTCCTGAGCTCGAGCCAGGAATTCATCTACATTCTTTACTCCTTTTTTGTTGGAGTTCTTGCCATAAATTACCTCCTACCGTGATCCCTGTCCTCAATACCACGAGCTTGGAACTATCATCAACATCCCTAGGTTGTGTTGTTGCATTGATGAACCAGTTAAGATGTGCTTTCAGGGACTCACCAAGTTGTTGTTTTATGTTAGCCAATGAATCAACCTCAACGTGAGTTTCCTTTGAAGCTTGAAGCTGTCTCTTAAATTCAGAAGAATATTTCTTCCACAAGGTGATTGGATGTTTTTTGTACTTGTTCAGCCACAATCTGGCGGGTTCGGTCAGAGTTGCGGGGAACAAGATACATCTTAAGTCAAACCTAAAATTGTGGGCCATCATTAACGTATCGGACATCCTGAGGTGGTTGGATGGGTCAGTGTTTCTGTCATATGCAGGTATGGTCGGCATCCTAAAGCCAACATGATATGGAGCTGTCGCAATATTTGGAGCAAAAGGCTTGAGCTCCTCATCAGAATCACAATCATCGAATTCTTTTCTAGATAGGAGTCTCTTCATCTGTTCTTCCATCATGGCCAGTTGCTCGAGGGTTAAATCCTTGGCCTCTAGGTTATTTGGGACCTGATAACCAAGCCCCATCCTATTGTACGCGTTAGATGGGTTGTTTTACCTCCAAGCTTGAGTTTGATTAGGTCATTCCCATTGTTGTGTACGATAGACGGATCTCACCTATGTTGAGTATAACTTAAATCATCATGGCAAACTGGATATCATCTTTGTGAATTCAAATGATTACGTAGGTCTGGATATGGATCAGAACGAAGACTTAGTGCGGAGCTCAAATGATTCCTCAGGTTTTTCTCAAACTTGCCTCCACGTTGGCTCTTAGTGAAGCTATCCTTGTTCCATCGGGGTGCGCTAGGTCAACTCATCTCTGTTCTCCCCCAATCTCTCGTGTTGGAGGTAGAACTGGTTCATTTCTCTGTCCGGTGACTCTGACTATTGCACGGGTGGATTTGTTGGGGTGTTTTGCCTCCTCGAATTGGTCCCAGCTCGCCTTGGTGGGTTGTTCTGAACACTTCGTGGAATCTTCTCAGAAGGCACGAAGTTCAGGGTCGTAGTTCAAACAGATCAACTAACATGGGGCTGATGGTTCCTATGAGGATTGGCAGGTTGAGTATTTCACTGATTTCACTCTGAAGGTATGGATCTCGAAGTTGCAGTTCTGACAGAGCGACTGAGATTAGGTCGGTTATTCCTATGGGACCTATGGGAAACACTTTGCCTCCTTTTGATATTAACATCGGTTGTAGGAGGGGGTAATCGAGCCAAGATCTCCTCAATATGCTTGTTAGCCTTAGCGAGATGGCTCCTTAACTTGGCAATTTCCATCTCGATGGCTGTCAGATACCCCAGAATTGGATTTGGTGGGCGTGATGTTGAGCTCCCAATATCTTCTTCGCCCACATGTTGCTTTCTAGGATGGTGCTGAGCGTCTTCCAGTGGGAACGTCCATATGATGCACCTCATATCCATCTCGTTGTCGTGCATACCCCGGGTGACCACCATGTTGAATGTTAGGTGAACTTGCGTGGGGGATTAAGCACTAATAAGCTGTCAATGAAAGCACCATTCTGTTGACTCAATTTTTTGCCAGCAATGGATTAAGAAATCCGACAACATAGATATTAGGCTTTCTTACTAAACTGTGATTAGACAAATGAACAATATCATAAACACTCACACTTCAACGTTGTTCAGTTGTTAAAATATGCTTTGTCCACGAGTCAATCTTATTAATCTCTTTGTGAAATTGTTTCTTACGATTTCAATAGAGTTTCTGTATATGAAGAAGCATGCACTTTTTCTATCCATTATCCTGATATTTATAGAGGGGTTTCCTAGAAAATTTTGGGTAACCGCGTGCATAAATACGGTAAATAATAAATCAGAATAATCTCCCATTTACATAGGGATTTGATTGCCTATGGAATTTACATCCATTATCTCGGGTAATAAATGTGTAATAAAAGCTGGGCATTAGTGAGTGTACAAGGAATCTTCGGGTCTTTTTGGATCCTTCACTATGCATCATGATCAGGCTTCCACGAGCTGGATGTCAGAGCAATAACCTAACCGGACACGGGCCAAGTTCAGCCTAGAAGGTGATCTAGCCATCATGCATCTTGAACTAGGTTGTTGGCGCAAGAAGTGATCTAGAGATTATCTGGTAGTTGTACTGTCAAGTTTGACTTGAGCTTCTCACACCAGATTTAGTTAAATGTTCTACCTGTACACTTTCTCCATGCGCTTATCTGCCAGTTGTGCCCCAGGCTAAGTGATTCAGTTCGTATTTATTTTGGGGTACACCAGATTTAATCACTACATAAAATCCAATCCTCTATTAATGGTTCATAATTAAAATAGGAATTAATCACCATTTAACCTCTTTAATTATATCTTGTTTCCTTAAGTACCATTACCTTTTTTTTTTATCAAGAAGAAAATTGAACTTCATTGAACAAAACAGTCAATACAACTTGAGAGCCAAAACACTCAAGAACAAACAAACAAACTGTACAACCAGCTAAAAGAACAGCAAAGCAACTCCCTTAATTACATTAAAATTTCCTTATATAAATCTGCTCTTGAACAGAAATCTTCCTATTATTAACTAAGTAAAGTCTGTACTTAACTATGTTCATTACTTCCTTAGCTATGCTATCAGCTGTCAAAGAATAACCATAAAAAATACACCTATTTTTGTTCCTCCATATGCTGTAAATAACAGCAGCCACTACCAAATTCATAATTGAAGCAATAACTCCATGCCGATCTCTAGCAAGCCAAACACCCCAGCTACTAAAGTCATTGGGCCAAGCTTTGAATCCTAACCAGTCAAAAATGATATTAAGGATCAACTTAGAGAGGCAGCACTCAAAGAAGAGATGAGAGTGACTCTCAATGTGACTCCCACAAACAGGACAAAACAGGTTATCCACCTGTATGTGAAACCGGGTTAAGTTGTCTCTGGTGAGAAGATGAGCATTAACCACCTGCCAAAGTAGAATTCTGTGCTTAGGAAGAGTAAGCTTACACCAGACTACATGATAATAACCCACCAGTTGCTAATTTAAAGAGCTATTGTAAAGCTTCGAAGGCTGAAATCTCCCAAGAACAACAGCAGCAAGAATCGCAGCTTGACTAAATTTTCCCCTTATATGGCATAACTTCCTCCAATACCAGCTACTATATGATTTCAGGGTGTAATTCCAGAAGTTGAAACCTTTCAGATAAGTAGCATTGATCCATTTGACCCATAAAACATCAGGCTTTTCAGAAATAGCCCAGATATATTTAGCTAGAATAGCTCTATTCCATCTGGCTCCATCTCTGAAACCGAGACCTCCATAGGCTTTAGGAAGGCAAACCTTCTGCCAAGAAGCAAGATGAAGCTTGCTCCTATGCCCAGAATTACCCCAAAGAAATCTATGGCAAAGTTTTTCAACCTCCTTAACAATACTCTGAGGTAAAACAAAGATACTCATCTAGTAAATACGAAGCCCGAATAAAACTGAGTGAATGAGTTGCATTCGGCCAGCAAATGAAAGATGCCTGCTAGTCCAAGACTGAAGTCTCAATCTAATTTTCTGGAGAATAATATCACAGTCTTCATGTCTCCACTTAGTTGGCCGCATAGGCCCCCCAAGGTACTTAAGTGGAAAGGAACCTTCAGGGAGCTGGATCTCTTGAGCAATATTCATTCTCTCAGTGGCAGTGACACCTCCAAAAAATATGTGAGATTTTGTAGTATTTATAGAGAGACCAGTAGCAGCACTAAACGCCACAAGAACTTCTTTAAGAATGCTAATAGATGAACGAGCACCTTTACAAAATAAGATCAATTCATCAGCAAAGCAAAGGTTAAGAAGCTTAAGACTTTTGCGCATAGGGTGAAATCTGAATGTAGAGTTAAGAGCAGCTAGTTGAAGGCTCCTAGTCAAATACTCCATGATAAGCACAAACAAAAGAGGAGACATAGGATCTCCCTACCGCAGCCCTTTCTTGCTTTTAAATTTTCCTTGAACTCTACCATTCATGAGCAAAGAGTAGGAAGTATTCCCCAAGCAGACCATAATCCATCCTATAAATTTCATAGGAAAACAAAGAGCCCTTAATAGATCCTCTAGGAACTGCCAATCTACTGTGTCATAAGCCTTACTTAAATTGATCTAGATAGAAAATCTAGGTGAAGTAGAAGCCCTCCCATAGTTCTTGATAAGATCTTGAAGAATCATGATGTTATGAGCAATAGAATGACCCCTAATAAAGGCTCCCTGGTTCGGCTGAATGAGCTCCGGAAGGACTAAAGCCATTCTCGAGCATAAAAGCTTGGCTATACACTTGTATAAAGTCGAGCAACAAGCCAATGGTCTATAGTCTATAGCCCAGGATGGATTAGCCACCTTAGGGACCAGCGACAAAGTAGTTTCATGAAGCTCAGAAGGAAACCTCCCTGTGTCAAAGCACTGACTAATGGCTGAGAAAACTTCATCCCCAATATCCTGCCAAACTACCTTGAAAAAACCAGAACCAAAGCCATCAGGTCCCGGGGACTTAGTGATGGGAATACCAAATAAAGCATCACGAATTTCCTTACAAGAAATAGGTTTTAAAAGCATCAGTTGTTGATCAATCGAGAGCTTGGATCCCATCTCTATACACTGTAAATCTATACTGCCAGTAGCAGAACTTAGGCCACCCAAATAGCCTCTGAAATGCTCAACAAAGTGAGAAACAACTTCAGGAAAATTATCTACCAAATTACCTTGATCAGTGATATAGGAAGTAATGCCATTTTCAGCTCTACGCTTCTTCAAACAAGCATGGAAAAAAGAAGTATTCATATCACCCTTCCTTAACCATGTTATTTTACTTCTTTGAGCTAAGAAACTATGGTACGTTTGCTCCTGAACTGAAAAAGCTGCAGCAACTTCTTTCACCACTTCTTGAAAACGATAGTCATGAGGATGAGATTGAGCTTGAAGTTGAGCTTCTTGGTAATTCTCCTTAGCCTTGTGATAGTTCAACCTAATGTCGCCAATGTTATCTTTGTTAAATTTTTTAATCTATGTTTCAGCCTCATAGTGTTTAAGTAGATAACCCTTAAACCAGTCGCCTTAATAGGAGTCCTCCAGCTGTTCATAACCACCTCATTGAAGTCATGATGATCTGCCCAAAAATTATAAAATCTAAACAGTTTAAAACCCAACTTCTCCATAGGCAGGCTATTAACAACACAATAGCAATGATCTGAAACAACTTCCCATCTAAACACAGCAGTAGAATGAGGAAAGAAATCAAGCCAATTCTCATTCATGAAAACATGGTCAATTTTTGAATAGATTCTAGCTGGACCATTTTGGTTATTAGTCCAAGTGAAATAGGAACCTATACTCTTAAGAGACTCAACATGAGTATCCTCAAGCCAATGGAGAGAATCTACCAACTCCAAAGATGAAATCGGTTTCCCTCCAGATCTGTCCAAACCAGAGAAAGGGGCATTGAAGTCCCCTAAAATAATCCAAGCTTTATCCGAGAGAGATATCCTTTGTAACCATTTCCATAAACTCCTCCTTCCTTCTATCGTATTAAGCCCATAGACAAAAGTAAGATAAAAAAAACTTGCTTCTGACTAGCCATCTTGACCAAGCAATGAACAAACTGATTAGACTCCTCAAGAATCGTAACCCTTACAAAAACCTTCCTCCAAACTATCAAAAGTCTGCCTTCAATAACTGAACTAGTATAAAACTCCCAGTTTGGAAGTTTATGCTCCATGAACTCTATAATTTTATTCCCCTTCATTTTGGTTTCTAATGAACCACCAACTTCTATTTTATTCCTACTACAAAGATCTATAACTGAATTATGCTTATTAGAACTGTTCAGCCCTCTCAAGTTCCAGCTCAAAATATTGCAATTATCCATTGGAGGAGATAGAGATGGGATTACCTTCTTTGCCACCATTCACTTGC
Organism: Humulus lupulus; assembly: GCF_963169125.1. NCBI lineage: Eukaryota > Viridiplantae > Streptophyta > Magnoliopsida > Rosales > Cannabaceae > Humulus > Humulus lupulus. Next base: position 98,815,553 of record NC_084793.1, read on the forward strand.
TCTTGAAGCACCTCAAATTTATTCAACTTCTTTTGCCCTTGCCCTGAAAGCTTAGAATAAAAATATGCTCCCTGACCTTGTTTAGAATGACTAGCTACACGCTTGGGAGTGAGCCAATGTTTACTATCATGAGCACCCTTGTCTTCATCAGCATTAGCTAAGATTTTAAGCTGAGAACCCTCAGAATTGTTGACCTGAACCCCTTCTGCTTCTGTACAAGGTAAGACCGTAGGCGCCTCACCTTCATGTTCTACAGTTTCTTTATTCCTCCTATCCTTCACCTCTTTTTTTGCCATAGTATCCTTTTTGACCCAGTGTGTTTTCAGCTCCTTACGACAATCCACCATTGAGTGACCAAATCTAGAACAAGCCTTGCACTTAATAGGCAACCATTCATATTCCACCCCCTGTTCCATAATTTGACCATGCTAATTAAGAAACTGAATACTTCTAGGGGGATTATCAGCAACTTCCATTTCCACAAGAACTCTAACAAATTGAACTCTTGAGCGCTCCCTAGTAAATTTGTCAACCATTATCGGTTTACCAATCGTACTCACTAGTGCACTAAGATATTTAATTCCCCAATACTGAAGCCCTAAATCATGTAATCGAATCCACAGAGGAACTAAATGAACAAGGTGAACAACACTGAGATCCGCAGTCCATGGACGAATGATAACAGGTTTCCTATCAAATTGGTGTACACCATTTTCCAGAACATGATCACTCGTAGCATCATCATTAAATTTGACCATGGTTAGTCCCATTGTCATTCTAGCAATTTGAGCAATCCGTAGATGACCCCAAACTCTTTTAATGAACCCTTCAAAAACAACCATTGGAGGATTAGCACCAAGAACCATACAGATTACTGTCGAACTTCAATTCGCAGATTGAATTTTGACCTCTTCAGCATCTACCCTAGCATATTTTCGTCCATCTTTGCATAATGGTTAAGTGAATTCGAGTTTCTGGTCAGAAAAGGAGATCTTACTTGTCGTGAACTGCTGCCATTGACGGTGAGCTGAAGCTTGAAAATCCCCTTCCTCCACCTTATCCGCCCAGGAAGCCGTATTTGAGATCGAAGTAGCTCTTCCATCTCCTGTAATATCAATTTCCTGAGATCCATTATTCGCAATCAATCGATCCACTTCGATATTGAGATTCAAACCCTCATATCTAACCTCATCCATGTCATTCAAAGCATCAGTCGCAGGGCCATCGATCACCAAACCCTCAGTAACGGAACAACACAGAGCCTTCTTATCCTGAACCAGCAGATTATCTTGCTCTTCTACATGAATCTCAGGCTTACGTATCAGTTTCTTCTTCTTCGCCATGGAAGAGAACAAACCGAGACCCAAAAGTACCATTACCTTTACTAGTGAAGGTTAATTCATAAACTGATTTATGAATTTGAGCTCAATAACCTTTCAGTTCCAAAAGCTAACCCGTAAGAGAACCATTATTCAATTCCTCTCGGAAAGGTATAGATTCCATATCTGTATATTATGTCCCTAACCATTTACATAAATGAGTTCCCAAAACAAAAGTTTTAAGCCTGATCATTCTGACAAACCATAACGAGTGAATTAAAGAACTCATATGACATAAACATGAATTCATAATAACTTCAGGATTAAGATCATTTTGTACATGATCATATTATTGACATGTTTAAATAGCACTTATAAAGTAAATTGTATTTGTTATCCCCGTTTCTCCCCAAGTGTACGGATCCACACTCTAAGTTTATGGGCCGCCTTCCAGGAACATAAAGCCCAGATCAGGCCCAGTAGACGAAGACAGAACGAATATTGGCGGCCCAAGTCTCGGTAAAGCCCAAAGGGCATCTCAGAATATAAGCCAGGACCATCGCCTTGGCGTGTTGCATACTCCCGGGACCGCATCCTGAGATGTTTCCCGGGATGCGATGAAGAGGTCGTGGCACCCAAGTCCGAGATCAAACCGGGACGGCTATGGATGAACCTAGGTCCTGGTAAGTGAACCGAGACATTGGTAAATGAAGAGGGATGTTGGTAAACAGACCTGGACCCGATGGCCAGGTTAGGCGCGATAAAGTATCCCTGATACTGACATCACCCTAAGAAGTGTGGAGCTATGTCCCCATAGTTAACTTGTAGAAGAGGTTACATCGGGAATGTACATTGTCAGTTCAGAACTGTACTGCCACTACTCTGACAGATCTTGTCGCCCAAATCTCCCTCGAAGCCCACGACACCCAGACTGATGCAACATTCGGTCCTGAGCCTTTTAGTATGGTTATGTTTGGGCAGGCCCAATGAGCCTTGGCTAATGTACTTTTTATATTTCAATCCTTTGTATTATGCCTCCATCAGAGAGCAAATAATATTTACACCCTTATTGGGCCCGGATTAATCCAGCCCAAGCCCAGTGCACTCACTTGCCTATAAATATGAACAATGGTGCAGTGGGGAAAAAGATCGAATTCTCTTCGAAGAAGCATACACTCAGCTCAAATTCAGACAGTTCATTACTTAAGCTCTTAAAAGCTATAATACAATTGACTTGTGGAATAAGGCTCTTTAACGCCCCAAACATGTAAAACTCCTTGTGCGATAATCTTTATTAATTACTTTCTAAGCTCTCTTATCTTTGATAATTCTAGTTTCCGAAAAATCGGTAAACAATATTAATAAGTGTTAATAACATATCAGGTTCTATTCATGTATAACTACTTCATACAAAGTACCTCCACTAAGATATCCTACTACATCAGTAATTCGAATCTAGATTACATGTATTCATAATACTAGTGAACCGTAGTTAAAGTTTTTAATTCAAAGATTCCATATAACTTTGTTTTACTGCGAATTGTTTAAATTCGTTCCCTACAAATTTAATTATCTCGTACCAATACAAAATTGTAGTCACAATAATGAATTTTGGAAAATTTTGGGTATTCATATAATATTATTCTAATAATAATAAACAAACAATATATTCAATAATTCATTTCAATTATTTATTTTGTTGACGCGGTTTTTCGCCAAAGAGATATTAAGAAATAAAATGGGTAGATTAGTGCTCAATAGTAAACCGAAAGCACATAACTTTTACGTGGTTCAGTGGTTAAAATCCACCTAGCCCACGAGTCAATATTATTATTGTTTCTCTCTCTATTTTGGCAGAGTTTTGGTAATATAGAATAAATGGTCCTCTTTCTTGTCCAATATTCCCATTATTTATAGGGGAATTCTGTGATAGGTTTGGATAACCATGTAAACAAACCGGGTAATTATATATATGGTATATAATTAATACAGATTATTCCCATTTACGTTGGGATATGATTTGATAACATAATAAACACGTTCCTGCTATCTCAGGTAATAAATGACATAAATACGATGCAGTCTGGTCATTAATGAGCGCAAAAAGAATCCCCGAGTCTCTTAGGATCCTTCAGTATGTGTTAGATCTAGGTCCTCACGAGCTAAATATCTCATACAAGCTCAAGCTTAACAGCTATCTGACTCAGAGTTTATAATAAGTCCAAGGGACCTAATACTAGATTTGATCACTTCGAGTCTCGAGCTGCTCACATGGTTAATAACCAGATATTCTACTTGATTATTTTTCCACGTATTTACCTGCCAGTTGTACCCGAGCTGAGTGAGTGAACTCATGCTAAAATTAGGGTACAACATTTCCTCCCCAAGCTTCTGCTTGTGTTTGATGTCATCATTTTTTGACATACACAGTAGGGGCTTTTAGACTTCTATCACATAAAATCGTGCCTACCTACTACTCAAGTACTGGACACATGGCATTCTGCGATTGGCGTCTGTTCGGGTTTCGAGGACATAAATAATTGTCCTATCAACTTTTTGCCGCCATCCAGTCTATTTAATCTTGGCCATCAAATCTCGAGCTAACCCAATTGGATGGCCCAAATTAATTTCCGTAGCTTACGTATTAATAGGATGATCAATCTTCAAACCTCACCACCTTTGAATTCAAAAAATTCCCCTTTTTAAACTCTCAAGCATCCTTTCTTCTTCTCTAGAATTCCCAGATTTTTCATCGTGTCCCATATCTTTAGAAACTTTATAGGAGCTTCCCGTGGCCGTATTTACATCCTCTCCAAAATGAGCATATTTCCTGTAAGTATTTTATCCCCTGGTTTGAAAAGTTTCTTTTTTCAACATTGTTCATTGTTCGGTATCATTAGGCTATTTCTAAGTGTTAATAGGAAATAGGTTTCGGTTTAGGCTCCATGAGCAAACCTAAACGTATTTTAGAAATAAGACATTCATAAAACTGGGAAAATTTCTGGGTTAATCTGGGGTAGCCCTAATCGCAAATTGGTTTAAAGAATACCTATATAGGGGTATAGAAATTGAAGGGTTTTTAGGTTTAATACCAAGTAGCTTAGGGGTTACGATTCCTTAGGCGGTTTTGCACTAAATCGCTTTCCAAAGGAAAGTAGTGGGTCTGGCACTTCTGACACGCGGATCCCGAAGTATCCGGGGATTTTAAGAAAACATAGCGCGTAGCCTAGGATATCGCGTGCCATCACGCAATGAGGCTAGGACCAACTTTGGCTCGTATAAACTTTCAAATGTTGAGAATAGTCCTCTTTGTCCTCCATATCTCCACAACCATAGTTATAGACCATTTTAGGTCGCCTACTAACTAGGCCACTTTGTTGTCAGGCGATCTAAACTATGTCGCATCCAAAGAAGACCACTGCAAGCTCATTTACCCAGTACAAACACAAAGGAAAACAGGTTGCCTCCGAATCTCATATCCCACATTTTGGTCTTGTGGTGGAGAGGGAGATCGTCATCAATCCCAACGCTTCTTCGAGGCTGAACATATAGTCTCAAAGATAACAACTCAGAGGAGAGAAAACAAAATTCTACTGAGTCATAATATTGAGCTAAGAGCTCGTGGTCTCCTTGCATGACCTGCCTTTAAAGGAGAGCGGAGTTGTGCCCCCTTCCAATAAGATTATGGGGCTTGGAGTGACAAGCACCTAAAGGATGGTGCTTTCTTTCCATTGGACCAATACTTCATCGATTTTTTAAACTACATCACGTTGGGTCCCTTCCAGCTCCCCCCGAATTCCTACATACTTCTTTTTTGTGGGGGGGGGGGGGGGGGGGGGCTAAAATATCTGTTTATGAGGCATGAGTGGGACGTCCCCACTCCGACATATATTTATATTTCTTCTGCCTCAAAGTGAGGCCTGATCGAAAAGGGAGAGGTGATGGGTTCTACTATCTTACGCGGTTTCTGAATTCCACCTCCATCATCAAGCTCCCTAGCCATCCAAACGACTATAAAGACTTATTTTGTATGTCGGATGGATTCAAGAACTGCGAACATCGGTACTTCAACCATCCTCATAAGTCCTCTATCCTTGTAATCTTAGCACATTAATTTTGGACCCTTTCATTGTAAATAATAAAATATTTTTTATATATGTTCTGACTGAGTTTGTTCCTTGTGCAGCTATATTCGCAAGGACGGACAAATCTGTGACCCTCAAGGGTTAGTACGAGACATTGTCCAGTCTTCCCCCAGGGGAAAAAGATTATCGCCAGGTCATGAATGATGCCACGATGTTGGCCTGTAAATTGATCAGTGAGGGTCAAACACTAGCTCTGAGGACCCGAGCTCCACTCCCAACTATCCTCGAGCTTCCCTCTTCTCAAGAGGCCTTGCCAGCCGCTGAGGACACCGACGAGGAAGAGACCAAGGTGCCTCTTGTGTGAAAAATACGGTCTTTCAAAGTTGATCAGGGACCCGATCCTAACCGAGCTGCGTCAGGGGCAGTAGCCGGCCCCTCCAGCCAAGGTAACCCATACCTCTTTAGAGAGTTAGATCGGGCTGCTGCCAGCTTTAGGTTAATCTGCTTTAATCCTAACCAGTTCAGTAGCTGTAATCCGACTGATCCTGATCTAAATGTAACCTTTCTCCAATTCGTGGATCAATTAGTGATGTGTTGCGATTATAGCTATCCTAGAGGCATTGTTGTAGTCGACAACACACTAAACTTTAGATCCTCTATCTTCGAAGAATATGGGACTAACGGTCGGCCTTGGCCCTCTCTGCTCCAGGGTGCATTTGCTCTTGGGTTCAGGCAATATGTAGATGAATCCAACCCCAAGGAGGGACCTGAACCCCCTAGGATCCCAGATATTGTAGCCTTAGATTCCCCCTCGCCCCCCATTAATCCAAGAGTTGGAGGTCATGCCTAGCCTAGTCCATACACCCAAGCTGATCGTAATAGATTCCTCCCCTAGCCCGGAGGGTAGGATCCTTTTTTTTTCTTATCTATATATATATTATACCTTTGAAACATTACTCTTGTGAATTAAATCCCCTTTGTTCTTTTTAAGTGAAGGGATGGAATCGACAGGAGCTCCTGACTTAAGGAGTGCCTTTCAAACTAAAAGGTTTGGAACAGGTCCCGTCGTGAAGAGGCCCAGGGTGACGAAGAAGGCCACCCCTAAAATGTTGGATACCACAAAGTCCTCCTCAAAGGGTAAAGATGCAAGCTCCGCTCGAGATCTAGCTTAGGTGACAACTGTCACTTTTCAGCAAGTTCCTCCTCCTCCTCCTCCTCGACATACGCCTCCACATCCCCAAGTAATTCAAACTGAGGCCTCCATCGTCTGAATACCAGTTGAGCCACACGATTTGGATAAGATCACCAAGGCCTTTCAGGGTATAGTGTATGAGATAGCAAGTCACATGGTGGGGCATGCATATAAAGCCAGTGCTAGGGATCTGAGGGCCATAGAGGAGTGCAGCCCGGAGGATGTCCCCGTGTTTGCTATGGGAATGAACGTCACCATGAGTCCTTGTCCCACCTCTGATTCTTTTTTATTTACTATGTGTTCTTCCTCCTTTTTTTATTGACTTGCTTTGTTATTCTGCAGTCCATCCTAGCCCAATATCGAAGCATAGCTCGTGCTAAGGCCAGAAACGAAGAGCTCTAAGACGAATTGGCTGCTTCCAAAGTCGCCCTGAATGCTACTCAGGAGAGTGAGCACGCTGCCAAAGGTGCCCTGACAGTTGCTCTGGAGAGTGAGCATGTTGCCAAAGCTGCCCTGGCAGTTGCTCAGGAGAGTGAGCATGTTGCTAAGGCTGCTCTTATCTCTTCCCAAGAAGGCGAGCAGTTTATAAAGATCGCATTGCCGACCTCTCAGGCTCAGGCCAAAGAGGCGAACCGCCGTGCTGAGTAGCTTCAGCCTGAAAATGGCGAACTCAAAGCGAAGTTAGTCGAGGCCAAAGTTAAAGCCAAGGAGGAAGCGGCATTGTCATCGTCAATAATGGAGGAGATGCTTTAGCATTGTTGGGCTTTCAACTAGGATGGGAACTTCTCCTACATGGTGCCCGGGATGTGGGAACCATATCTTGCTAAATTCAAGATTCGGTTTTCGCAAGAACCCTCTGAAACTGGTGAGGCTTCCAGAGCAACGGAGGGAGATGGTGAGGAGGTTACCTCACTGGGGCGAGCTGACGGAGCCCAATGATCTTGTTTAAGATTTTCTTTTCTAATCATCATCATGTATTTTCTAATAATCCCTTGGGATTTAAAACAATTGCCTCTGGGCTTAGCTTCGAGGTTTTTTAAATTTGAATATACATTTTAACTTTTGACCTGTTTGTCTTTCTTTTATTATTTTCTCATGCTTGTGAATCCTTGGACCCTTGTACATTCGAAATCTTAGGGATCAACTTTAGATCGAGATAGATTATACCAATCTTAGTTGTATCCAAGATTTCGCTTGCTTATTGGCGTTATACATGTTAATAATCAGGCCTTGGACCTAGTCATATCCAAGGTTTTTAATGAGCTTAATAGCATTATACCTGTTGAGAATCAAGCCCCAGACCTGATTGTATCCAAGGTTTTGGATATTTAAACTTAGTTCATGCTAGGTTAATTGAAAACTCAAGTTCCAGCTTCTAAGTTTCGGACCTGGTTATATCCAGGGTTTTAGATGATTTAAACTTAGTTCGCGCTAGGTTTATTGAAAATTCAAGCTTTAAAAACCCATTGAATAATCAATTTTTCCAAGCTTCTAAATTTTTAATCTTATCCGAGTAGGCTTAATTTTTTCCAAAATACTCCCCGACCTCGGTTATGTACCCCCCAAGTAACGAGAATGTATAAGCTTTCCTTGTTGCATTTAGAATTATGAGAACATGAACTCGTAACAATAAAACTAAGAGATGGTTATTTAATAATCCATCTGTCATTTAATTGAAATAACTTTTATAAATAAGCCTTACATTGATGGTAGTGCTACTGATAATACTTTCAAGTTAAGAGCTTTCCAGGTCTGTGGGACTACTTCCCCATTCAGTCGAGCTATCTTAAAGGTTCCCTCGCACAAGACTTGTATTATCTGGTATGGTCCTTCCTAGTTCGGGGTCAACACACCATCCTTGGGGTCTTTTTTTGCCAAAAAGACCGTTCGGAGAACCAGGTCGCCTAATCCAAGTCTTCGTCCCTTGACTTTTGAATTGAAATAGTGAGTGATATTTTGTTGATAATGGGCGAGCTGTAATTACGATTCCTCTCATTTTTCTTCGATAAGATCGAGAGATGCGTTAAGTAGCTCATTATTCTGTTCTTGATCAAACATCCTTTGCCTGTGAGTAGTTACCATGGCTTCAATTGGAAGCATGGCCTCGCTTCCGAAAGTCAGGGAAAAAAGAGTATGCTCCGTGGAGGTCCTATGAGAAGTTCGGTAAGCCCAAAGTACTTTTGGGAGCTGTTCGGTCCATAATCCTTTGGCTTCGTCTAACCTCTTTTTCAAGCTTGCCTTAAGGGTCTTATTTACAGCCTCAACCTCCCTGTTGGCTTGTGGGTATGCTACTGACGAGAAACTCTTTGTTATGTCATATTTTTCACAAAAGTTCGTGAAGAGATCACTATCGAACTGTGTCCCGTTGTCTGACACGATCTTCTTAGGGAGTCCAAATCGAAAGATGATATTTTTCACCACGAAATTCAAGACTCTCTTTGAGGTAATGGTTGGCAGAGGTTTTGCTTCTACCCACTTCATAAAGTAATTGATCGCCACTACCACATATTGAACTCCTCCTTTTCCCTTAGGCAGGGAACCTATCAGGTTAATTCCCCATGCTGCAAATGGCCATGGGGGAGGTAATCATTGTTAGCTTGACCGAGGCAGCACGGGAAACTATGGCAAAATGCTGGCATTTGTCACACTTCTGAACATACGAGATCGAATCTCTTGTCAAATTGGGCCAAAAATAGCCCTGTCTTAGTACCTTCAACGCCAAGTTTTGCCCCCCAGCATGATCTCCATAAAAACCTTTGTGTATTTCTTCCAAAATGGTTTTGGCTTCCTCGGACAGAACACATCGCAGAAGAGGCAACGAATGACCATGCCGATATTAGGTCTCGTCGATTATTACGTACCTTGGAGCTTGATAGAGTATTTTTCTCACGTCCTTTCTGTCATCAGGTAACTTTTTAGTTGTGAGATATTCCATTATAGGAGTCATCCAGGTTGGTCTTATGTCAATTATTCCAACCTCCATTGCTTCTCCTGTTACACTAGGGCTCTCGAAGAACTCCACTGGCACTACATTTCATGTTTCAGCCTCTGTCGTGGTAGAAAGTCGTGCCAAAGTGCCAGCTTTGGAATTCTGCTTGCGAGGTATTCATTCAATAGAGCTGTACTCAAATTCAGAAAGTTCCCCCTTTACCTTAGCTAGGTAGGCTGCCGTCTTGATGCCTCGAGCTTTGTACTCCCCCAATACTTGATTTACCACTAGTTGTGAATCACTGTAGCATTGGATGGCTCTTGCCTTTAGCTTTCTTGCCACCCTCAGCCCTGCTAGTAAGGCCTCATATTCTGCTTCATTGTTGGATGCCTCAAATCTAAATCTTAGAGCTGTATGGAATCGATGTACCTCTGGCGAGATTAAGATTATCCCAGCTCCTGATCCATTCTCGTTCGACAACCCATCAACAAATATTTTCCATTGTTCCTGCACCGGCTCCCTCATGAGCTCGTCTTTGAAACCGGTGCATTCAGCCATAAAATCTGCAAGGGCCTAACTCTTGATATAAGTTTGTCGGATGTACAATATCTCGAACTGGCTAAGTTTGATGATCGACTTTAAAAGACGTCCCGACGTTTCAGGTTTTTTTAAAACCTGCCTTAAAGGTTGGTCAGTTAAAACATTGATAAAATGGGACTGGAAGTATGGCCAGAGCTTTCTAGAAGCCAATATCAGATATAATGCTAGCTTCTATGTGAGTGGGTATTGTGACTCAGCTCCGAGATGCCTCTTGCTTACGTAACACACTAGTTTCTGAGCAGGGTCTTCTTCTTGAACTAACATGGCACTGACTGCATTCTCTGTCACAGCCAAATAAAGGAACAAAGACTCTCTAGGTATTGGTTTAGATAATACCGGGGGCTCGGCCATATGCGTTTTTAGGTTGTGGAATGCCAGTTCACACTCCTCGGTCCACTCAAATTTCTTGTTTCCTCTAAGCAAGTTGTAGAATGGCAGACACTTGTTAGTGGATTTCAAAATGAAGCGATTCAAAAGCTTCCACCTTTCCAGTTAGGCTTTGAACTTCTTTTCGTGATCTGGGTGAAGGCATTTCCAATAACGATATGATTTTTTCAGGATTCGCCTCTATTCCCCTCGTGTTGACTATGAACCCCAGAAACTTTCCAGATGCCACCCTAAAAGTACATTTCTGGGGATTTAGCTTCATGTCATATCTCCTCAATATTCCAAAACATTCTTCCAGATCGGATGCATGGTTATTGGTAGTCTTTGATTTGACAAGCATGTCATCGACATACACTTCCATATTTCTGCAGATCTGGTTAGTGAACATTTTTTTGACCAAGCGTTGGTATGTAGCCCTGGCATTCTCCAATCCGAACGGCATAACTTTGTAACAATATACGTTATGCTCAGTCATAAAACTAGTGTGCTCCTGGTCCACAAGGCTCATCAAGATCTAGTTATATCTAGAGTACGCGTCCATGAAAGACATGAGCTCGTGACCTGCCATGGCATCTACCAACTGGTCGGTCCTAGGCAGTGGGAAACTGTCCTTTGGAAAAGCCTTGTTTAGGTCGGAGAAGTCAATATAAGTTCTCCATTTCCCGTTCGGCGTCAGGACTAGCATGGGATGGGCAACCCAGATCAGGTGTTTTGCCTCCCTAATAAACCTGCATTTTAGTAATCGAGCTACTTCTTCCTCAAGGGCTTCAGCTCAGACCGTTCCCAAAAGTCTCCATTTTTGGAATTTTGTAGGCACATTCTTATCCAAATTTAAAGTGTGCATAATTATATTCGGATTGATTTCCACCATATCCTCATGCGACCAAGCGAAGACGTCCAAGTTTTTCTATAAAAGATCGATCAGCTCCGTCTTTCTTTTGTCGTCAAGATTCTTTCCAATCTTTACGACTCTTGAAGCTTCCTTGGAATCGACGTTTACTTCATTGAGCGCTTCAATGGCTTTTATCTATGATATGTCTTCACCTATCCGCTGGTCAATGTCGTCACGTTGGGTGACCTCACTATCCTCTTCCTGCTGAGGTTCTTCCGTCGCACGAGTAACTTCTACTTCCTGGGACTCCTCACCTCTGTTATTTATGACCATTGTTTGCTGCCCAGGTTATGATTTTCCCTTCATAGAAATACTATAGCATTCCCTGGCAGCGAGCTGATCGCCTCTCACTGTGCATATCCCCTTAGCTGAGGGGAATTTCATTGCCAGGTGGCGGATAAAGGTTATGGCTTCAAATGCCATCAGCGCAGGTCGACCCAAAATCGCATTGTGTGCGGCCAGACAATCGATTATCACAAACTCGAGTTCTTTGGAAACAATTCATGACTCTTTTCCCAATGTCACCACCAGTCCGGTTGTCCGATGGTCGCTGACCCTTCACCCAAAAACGCGTACAGAGTCATCGAGGTCGCCTTCAAATCAGTTATCGATCATCCCATTTTTTCTAGGGTGGACTTGAAAATTTACAAGGCTTCCGTTATCCACTAGTGTTCTTCGGACCCTTCGGTTGGCAAGCTGAACAGTTACCACCAACGGATCATTATGTGTGAATTGGACGTGGCTAGCGTCCTCTTCTGTAAAAATGATTGGTTGCTTTTCCAATCGTTGTTGTTTCAATAATCTTTTCTCTGAGATGAACTCCGCCCCGTTATGAAACTTCAGCTCGTTAATGTACCTCTTTTGGGTCCCGTTGCTCATGCTCGCCAAATGAGATATGATGGGAACAGTGGTGTGATGGGCCTCCTGCCCACCAGGAAATTCTGCCTCATTATCGTGCATTGAGCGAGTGACCACCATTATGAAAATGGACTAGAACTTGTGTAGCAGTAATTTACTCTCAATGAAAGCACCAAACTGTTGACACAGTTTTTCACCAACGAGATATTAAGAAATAAAATGTGTAGATTAGTGCTCAAAAGTAAACCCAAATGAAATAACAAGAACTCACTCGAAAGCACATAACTTTTACGTGGTTCAGTGGTTAAAATCTACCTAGTCCACGAGTCAATATTATTACTGTTTCTCTCTCTATTATGGCAGAGTTTCGGTAATACAAAATAAATGGTCCCCTTTCCTGTCCAATATTCCCAGTATTATAGGGGAATTCCATGGACAAGTTTTGGTAACCGTGTACACAAACCGCGTAATTATATATATGGTATGTAATCAATACATATTATTCCCATTTATGTTGGGATATGATTTGATAACATAATAAATACGTTCCTGCTATCTCGGGTAATAAAATACATAAATACGATGCAACCTGGTCATTAATGAGTGCATAAAGAATCCCTGAGTTTCTTGGGATCCTTCAGTATATCTAGGTCCTCATGAGCTGAATATCTCATAAGAGCTCAAGCATGACAACTATCTGACTCCAAGTTCGTAATAAGTCCAAGGGACCTAATACTGGATTTGACCACTTTGATTCTCAAGCTGTTCACATGGTTAATAACCAAATATTCTACTTGGTTATTTTTCCACGTATTTACCTGCCAGTTGTACCCGAGCTGAGTGAGTGAACTCGTGCTAAAATTATGGTACAACATATTTCATAAAACATTCTTCAAAACATATGCTTTAAAGGGCACTAATCCCAACAATCCCCTACTTGCTCTAAAGAAAATAAGGCATCTCCCTCAAATGCATATTGCTAACATAATCTTTAAAAGACTTGGTAGACAAAGTCTTAGTAAAAGGATTGACAAGGTTATGTTTCGAAGTTATCTTCATAACCGTTACATCTCCTCTATGAACAATATCCCTGATTAAGTGTTATTTCCTCTCAATATGCTTTCCCCTCTTGTGACTCCTCAATTCTTTCGAGTTAGCTATTGCCCCACCGTGGTCACAGTATAGGACAAGTGGCTTATTCATATCTGGAACAATTTATAGATCGGAATAGAACTTCTTTAGCCACATAGCCTCCTTAGCTTCTTCACAAGGCGTTATGTACTCGGCTTCCATGGTAGGCTCTGCGATACTAGTTTTTTTAATACTACGCCAGAACACAGCTCCTCCACCAAGTGTGAACACTGATCCAGAAGTCGATTTCTGACTATCTCTGTCTGATTAAAAATCAAAATCAGTGTATCCAGTGGGGGTTCAGGTCACCACCTGAATATACAAGCATATATTCTCTAGTTTTTCGAAGATACTTGAGAATATTCTCTCCTGCAATCCAACGACTCAATCTAGGATTTGATTAATAAAGACTGACTATCCCTACTGCATAACAAATGTCAGGTCTTGTTGTAGCATCTTAGAATTTTACTTAGCTAGATAGTAGTAGCTTGTGCTGTAGTATTTTAGTTTTCGTGGTTATTGGTTCAAGCCAGGATTTAGTTGGAAACTCATAAAGATAGTTATGGATTTTATAAAGTTTAGTCTATAGTTTAGAAATATTAAATTGAACATAAGGTTTGATTAATACATCTGGTCCTAGAAATGATATTTATTATAACTTAAGGTTTAAATAGAATAATTAAGAATGTGACACTTGTCACATGTATGTTTATTAAGGATTTAAGGATTTTAGATGAAGAAATTAATCAAGGATAAACCTAGGAAGTCTAGAACCTTCCCTCAGTTGTTAGGATCACGTTTTACTCAATCAAAGTGGTTTAAACAAATTCAAGTGTGCTGAAAGTGTGCAAAAACGTGTTTGATATATCAACATATGCCGATATATCGTAGCTATAAGGGCCGATATATCGCATATGATTGATACAGAAAACACGTTGACTTCGCACGAATGAAACCACAGAGGCTCAGGATTATGGGGCAGGCGATATATCGCCTATAGGGGGCAATATATCGACTCCCTAATGCATTTTTGAAAATCCGTGGAATCCGAGCTAGAAACAGCCCTCAACAACATGGACTTGCTCTTGAATGTTTTTGACCGAGTTCTGGGCATCTGTTAAGCATAAAATTCAAATTTTATTCAATTATTTATTCATTTTAATAGGAGTTAGTTTCACTCCTTGAACTCTATAAATAGGACCCTTCACTCAGCCATTTGCATCATCATTCAAGAACTTCTCAGAGCCTCCAAGTTGTTAAGTTTGTTCTAGAGAGAAACACTAGGGTTTTGGGGTTAAAATCTTTCAAATCAAGGCTTTTCTAAACACTTGGGAAGTAAGATAGAGTGATATTTTGGTAATGAGGTGTAGATCGAAGTTCTACTCTATCTAAGGTATTCTTTATCCTCTAGTTTAGTTCATTATAGTTCCTCTTATTCTTTTCATTTTCTTAAAACTCCTAACTTGTTATTATGGCTTATGGTTAGGTGTTTGATTTTCTTGAAACTTAAGGTTTTCCGTAAGTTCTTTTCTTGATGATTTAGATCTTCTTTTCTTTAGAAAACTTATGATCTTACTATTTGGTTTTAGGAGTATCCAATCTCGCTCTTGTCTCCAATATCCCGATTTTTGGGAGGGAGAATAGGTTAGATTTTATGTGTTATGATTATGTTTATATGCTATGTGTGTGTGTGTGTGTGTATGTATGTATGTATGTATGTATGTATGTATGTATGTGTGTGTGTATGTGTGTATGTGTGTATGTGTGTATGTATGTATGTATGTATGTATGTGTGTATGTATGTGTGTGTGTATGTGTGTATGTATGTATGTATGTATGTATGTATGTATGTATGTATGTATGTATGTATGTTAGTATGTATGTATGTATGTATGTTTGTATGTATGTATGTATGTATGTATATGTTTTATGTTGTAGTCGCTTGGGAAATACGGTTGCGTAGATAGCAAATAGGAAAATCCCACGTTTTTTTTTATCATTATCGTAGACAATAGTTATGTTTAAACCTACCTCTAAATAGTAGCAAGATGACCTAGATGGTTTATCATATACTATATTTATGTCTAAACCTCTCTCTAAATAGTAGCAAAAGGACCTAGATGGTTTCTATAACATACTACGATAATGAGTTAATGGCCATTAATATTGTAGTCTTAAGTTTGATGGTTTACATTTTTACGTCATACATTTTATAATTTATGTTTTATGGCTTATGATATGTTTTAGTAGTTTTTCCTTACTGGGCATTAAGCTCATTCCTTTTTATTTTAGATGGTGCATGAAAATGTGCTTGGAAGGCGGGACAGATTCATGGCAGCTTTGGCATGTGTATTGGGCGAGAACTAAATGAATAGACTGATGGGAAAGATCGAGGATGACATTTTGTGTCAAGTCTTTTTAATTATGAATTTATGTTTTTTCGCATTTAGTACTTGAACAATTAATTAAAGGTTTTGTTTTCCTTATGATTTTATGTGATAACAATGGGAGCTCGTATTTTGGATTTTTATAATAAAGTTCTATTATTTTTTGTATGTATTCCAAAATAGTAGTTATGCTTAGTAGCTTTTAATGGTTCGAGGTCTTTAAGTTAGTCGGGTCGTTACAGTTGGTATCAGAGCCACGGTTCATATGCATGATGGTCTCATTGATACACACACAAAAGCTTCAGATCTAACCGCCAATGTAAGTATTTTTGTTATGAATATATGTTTATGTTAATAGCTAACATTTTAGTCATTATGTTTTCAGTTAAAAATGAATGGAGCTTTGACCTATCATGATATCCGAGCCATTAAGGCATTGAAAAGGGTTAGAGAGCTAAGGGATACAATAGGAGTGCTAGAAAGAATCACTCAAAGATTGATCATATTTCACAAGGAGATAGTTCACCTTCAAATCGCTATGCAAATCATGATGAGAGCCATGGAACAATATGTCCTAGTAATTAGGTTTTTTTAAGGATTTTCCTTCTGTAGTTTCAAAATTGGAAGAATTATGGGAGACTATGGATGATGAAGATGATTTACTGGTAGCCATGAGATATTATTTTCTTATACCTAGGTTTACCTATAGGTTTGAGTTTCAATTCACCAATGAGAAAAAGCATAACATCCTAATGAATATTCCCCAAGGTAGTTTCCAGGCTCATGATAATGATGATTATGAGGAAATAGATGATGATATGTTAGATGAATGGTCATATGTAGAAGATCCTTATTTTTAGAGATTCACCCTAGTTATTATTAGTATAGTTTCTTTATTTATTTTGAATTTATGATTGTAATAAGTGAAGATCTTTTTCCAAATGAATAAAGTTGTTATTTTGAATGACATGTATGGGTTTGATTTCTTTTTACAATCATAATAAATTTAGAATAAATTCAATAAATAATGACTGAGTTCGGTGAGGGTGGATACAACTCAATGGACCGGGTTCTGCATTGAGAGTTTAGGGGGCCATAGTAGTGGGAACGATTTTACTGGTCCCAGCCCTCCCTCAATATGGTTAACTTTGGAACAATGACAAGTTTCGAGCCTAAGAATTAAGTCATATAGGGTGGTTAGAAACAGACTTAGAAGATAATAAAGATGGCTTAACAGTATAAGTTTAGAAACACACTCTAGTTTATAAAGATGGCTTATGTAATATTTCATAACTGATAGGTTTGAGTAATGTTTACTTAGAATAATTTTTGCCTTAGAAACTATTAGGGTAAGTTTCAAACATGTTTTTCTCGATTGTTAGAACTTCCTTGAAGATGTCGCTCCGAATGTCTGCACGCATGAACGACAATGCCCCCAGCACTGCCAACGAGACTCACGAAGCCCCTCCAGTCTGAGGAATGGGAACGCATTCTACCACTGCTGCTGCCAATAGAAATGCACCACCACCAGTTGACAACACCGCTGCTGCTGCCAATAGCAAGAGGACCTAGATGGTTTCTATCACATACTACTATAATGAGTTAATGGCCATTAATATTGTAGTATTATGTTTTATGATTTACGTTTTTACGTCATATGTTTTATGATTTATGTTTTTAAGTTTTATGACTTATGATATGTTTTAGAAGTTTTTCCTTACTGGGCATTAGACTCATTCCTTTTTATTTTAGATGGTGCAGGAAAATGGGCTTGGAAGGCGAGACGGATTCGTGGCAACTTTGGCATGTGTATTGGGCGAGAACTGAATGAATGGACTAATGGGAAAGATCGAGGATGACGTTTTGTTTCAAGTCTTTTTTATTATGAATTTATGTTTTTCTGCATTTAATACTTGAACAATTAATTAAAGGCTTTGTTTTCCTTATGATTTTATGTAATAACAATGGGATCCCATATTTTGGATTTTTATAATAAAGTTTTATTATTTTATGTATGTATTCCAAAATAGTAGTTATGCTTAGTAGTTTTTAATGGTCCAAGGTCTTTAAGTTAGTTGGGTCGTTACACTTGTACACAACATGACGCACATTAGATTGCCTACCGTAGGGATATTGTCTCATATCCTCTTCTTCTTGACGTGTTTTTGCACACTGCTCTTTAGAAATGATAATTCCATGACGGATTGACATATCACCCTTCTTGGAATTTTGTATACTAAATATCTCCAGTACCTTATCTATATAAGTAGTTTGAGACGGACCCAAAACTTTGTTCAGACGATCGTGAAGGATCTTTATTCCTAGAAAAAAGTTTGCATCTCCCAAATATTTCATTCGAAATTGCTCGGCTAGCCAATTCTTTGCTTTTGTCAATGTTCCCACGTCATTCCCAACCAGTAGGATATCATCAACGTAAACAACCAGAATACCACGACACCATCTTTGATTTGTTTGTAGACACAAGGCTCATCGACGTTTTGTTAAAAGCCATACGTTTTGATTGTGTCATCAAATCTTAGAATCCAAGATCTTGAAGCATGTATGAGTCCATAAATGGACCTAAGAAGCTTGCAAACTTTTGCTCTTAAACTTTTACTATGAACCCTTCTGGTTGAGACATATAAATGGTTTCGTCAAGATAGCCATTCAGAAAAGCTGACTTAACATCCATTTGCCATATCTCATAATCCATGCATGCAACTATGGACAAGAGTATGCGGATGGATTTAAGCATGGCTACAGGAGAAAAAGTTTCTTCATAATCTACCCCTTCTCTCTGAGTGCAACCATTGGCTACAAGCGTAGCTTTGAAAGTTTCCACTTTCCCATCTGCTCATCTTTTTATCTTGAATATCCATTTGAAACTAATAGGTTTAACATTTTCAGGAATATCTTCAATAGTTCAGATGAAATTGGAAGACATCGATTCCATTTCTAGATTCATGACATCTTGCCATTTTTCTTTGTTAGAATCTTCCATTGCATCTCTATATGTCAATGGATCATCTATGTTTGTGTTAGACACAAGAATCTACACTTCATGTTCATAGCGAGTTGGCTGCCTAACAACCCTCCCACAACGGCGAAGCTCTCTATCGACTAGAACTTGTGGTTTCCTCTTGTCGTTGTTCATTGGAAACATTTGGTGATCTTATTACTTGATCCGAGACTATCTCCCCAGTACACCCTTACTGCAAGGTTTGTGGTTGTTAATATAGTCATATTCAAGAAAAGTAGCATTTGTCGATACAAATCTTTTGTTTTCTTTAGGACTATAAAATATACCACCTCTAGTCTCTTTAGAATATCTCACAAACATGCACAGTTCAGTGCAAGATTCCAGCTTTCTAGTCTTTTCTTTCAACACGTGTGCTGGACACCCCTAAATAGGAAAATGGTGTAAACTAGGCTTAGTACCATTTCATAATTCCAATGGTGTCTTCTTGGTAGATTTGGAAGCAATAACATTCAATATGGACATTGCACATTGAATTCCATAGCCCTAGAATGACAGTGGGATTGATGAGTAACTCATCATTGATCTAACCATGTCTAACAACGTCATGTTCCTTCTTTCAGAAACACCATTCTGCTGTGGCATTCTTGGTGCAATGAGTTGGGATTGAATTCCATGCTCACGCAGGTGGTCTTCGAATTCATAATACGGCTACTCTCCTCCTCGGTCAGATTGAAGAACTTTAAGTGATTTACCTAATTGCTTTTCAGCTCCAGCTTGGAATTCTTTAAACTTTCCAAAAGTTTCAGATTTATTTTGCATCAAATATAGGTAACCATATCTAGAATGATCGTCAATGAAGGTGACAAAATATTCAAACCCTCATCTAGCTTGTACATTAAGTGGTCCACACAGATCAATGTGTACGAGTTGGAGTGGTTCTATGACTCTTGAACCCTTTGCAGAGAAAGGTATTTTGGTCATCTTGCCTTCCAGATAGGATTCACAGACTGGAAGAGAACCAATAGTTAATTCTCTTAAAGGTATCTCCTTTGCTAGTCTGTTAATTCTATTCAAACCAATATGCCCCAATCTCAAATGCCATAGATATGTTTCACCGTCATAATCTGTTTTTAGACGTTTTAATAGATCTTGGGTTAGCAACTTTAAACATTTCAGAGTTGTATATAATTCGCTCTTTTGCCTTAAGTTTATACAACCCATCATTTGATTTTGCATGACATATTTCAATCACAGATCTTGAGATAACAATCATATTATTATTGAAAGAAATATCGAAACCTTGTTCATGCAACATAGAAACTACAATTAAGTTCCTAGTAAATCAAGAAATAAAATAAACATTGTTCAAAACAAGAAATTTATTTTTATCAAGTTCCATATGGGTTGTTCCAACTACTTTGGCAGAGACGACCTGACCACTGCCAACCCTCATAGTCAACTCCTCATCAACAAGTTCCCTCGAAGAACTAAGAATCTGTAAAGAAAAGCAAACATGGTTAGTGGCACAAGAATCAACAATCCAGGATGATGTATCAACTTCCACTAAACATGCTTCTAAAACAAGTAAATCATATTTACCTTTCTTCTTTCCTTTTAGATTTGAGAGATACTTAGGACAGTTTCTCTTCCAATGACCCTCAACTCCACAAGGAAAGCATGTCCCTTTGGCTTGCTTTTTATTGGAAACTTTTTTTATCTTTGTTCTCTTTGATCTCCTTGACTTTGGATGACTCTTTAGGTTTCCTTTCCTATTCGTCATTGTCCTTGTCATGGGATTTATTTCTCTTCTTATTGTTCCCGTTTGAAGAGGAAGGTTTAGAATCAAGAACATTTGCTTCTTCTACTTTTGAATTATTCTGATTGAATGATTCAAAAGTCTGCAATTCATTTAACAGTTGGGTCATATTATACTCCAACTTGTTCATAACATAGTTGGTAGTAAATGTAGAAAAAGCTGGAGTGAGTGATTCAAGTATCTGACTAACTTAAGTTCTCTCATCAATGGTACCTCCATGTACTTCCGCATCATGCATTGTATTGATCATGTTTAGAACATGTTCTCTGACAGAAACTCCTTTCTTCATTTTCATTTTCATGTTCATGTAGTTTCTAGTAGCCTCGTGTCTGCATTGATCGGACTGCTGTCCAAACATGGCTTGAAGAGACTCCCATATTTCATAGGTAGTCTCCATGCCTTCATGCTTATTGTTGAGTACATCACTCATACTAGCAAACATGTAACACTTAGCCTTTGTTGTTGGATAAAATCCAAGCATCATATTTCTCCCTAGCAGTTTTGGGAGTAGTGGCAGCAAGGACCTCATGACATTCCTCAGTAAAGACAAACTTGTAGTTTTCACAGATCAAGACAATGTTCATGTTTGATTTCAATTTCATAAAATTATCACCAGTAAGTTTCTCGTTTGCAAGTAAAGTAGTAATAGGTTTGAATTCATCATTGCTGAAATAATTAAATAAAACAAAATGGATTTAGCATATATTATGAATGTCAACAATTTTTGGAATAGTAAATATGATGCCTGAATGCAACATTAATTTAAATAACACATAAAAACAATTAGTACCCATTCCACAATAAATTATTTTAAAGATTAATGGACCAGCCTTAGGGTAGGCCAGACTAATATTAAATAAATTTTGAGACACTTCTCAAATTCATAAGTGAAAACTTAAAATCAACTATTTTCTCTTTTCACTTACGAACAACCGCTAGTTTGGTCAAGATTAATTAGTCCGCTCGAAATCCTAGTTAAGCTTTGTGAGTGTAACCCATTATTTTAGATTAATGACTTAACTCAAGAGTGTGCCTTAGCTAGGGTCAGTCAAACTTGAAATACATCATCGATCCTATTCAATATAGAAGTTAACCTTGAATAATAACACAGTCAGAAACCTTCCTTAGGGGGACGCAAACAAAGGCCCCTCGAGGCTCATTCCATGAAACATCAGTGTTAACTAATAATTGAGACCATAAGAGTTATTGTTATTACCTCTTCTCCCATTCACTTTTTTAGAATATGTGTTTTCTCAAAACATCCTATGATTTTTAATTAATTAAATTAATCAAATTAATTTACCAAATGATATTCTATTAATTACTAATCTCATTAAGTATTTAAATCACTAAACAAGATTTAACCATCTTACTAAATTGGCCCTTTAATATCCAGACAATAAATGCTCTAATTATTTAGAATATCATTTGCTATCTAATAAAATTAATTATTAAATAGATCTTGAAATTAACACTTAAAATCAATTTATCGCTTTGTTCTAGATTAATATAGATTAATTATATGATTCATTTAATGCATATAATTAAAGACGATGTTCCTAATTCAAACATTTTTTCACTCGATATGAGATGTATGCTTGAATTAGATATACTTTGTGGCTAATATGAATGACATGTTATAATGGATGACAATGTTATTAAACCCTTTTAATACATTCAAATATTAAAATAAATAAATAAAACAATAAATAAGTAAATAAATGCGAGCTGGGTGTTTTGGGTAATTCTAGAAAAAATTACAAAACTTGCAATAATTTACAAAATAAATAAAAAATAAAACCAAGACATCATGTAGAATGTCCATCTTCATCTTTTGGTGTTTCTATTGTTTTTATGCCATCTAGCTCATTTTTTTGAATTATAAACGGCTTTAATAATTTTAAACATTCTTTTAAAAATATTGAACTTGGCTAATAAAAGCCTAAAAGGTCATCTAGGTAAATTTTGAATTTCGACCACTTAATTCGAAATTAATTAGAATTTTAAAATTCCAATTAAAAATTTGGGCCAAGCCCACAAATTCAAGGAAAACAATAATCACTCTAGGACTCAAGCAAGGAGGCAAGTGAGTAAGGGTTTGTAATTTGGGGCTTGGGTTGGTAGGGTGGCTAGCGCTAGACGCACGCACAGGCGTGCATGCGATGGGTCACGCGAGGTGCGCTAGGGGCGCGGCTGGCTGCGCTATGAGGCTGGGGCGACTGTGCAACCATGAGGCTAGGGCTACCGAGAGGCTCTCAACACCATGGGGGCTCGGGATTTTACACTTTTGCAATTAATTATACTATTGCAAAATTACAAAAAATCATAGGCCCCATATGGCTTACAATTTTGTAGACTTAGAAAAATAAGAACAATTTCTAAACCCAAAACACCATATAATTAATGACTCTTAAGAACAAACATTCATCAAAATAAACATCCAACCATTCATCATATATTACAATAATATAAGAATGCATATTATATCAATAGACTACTAGAGAAAAATCTGTAAATATAATTCTATAAATACTTAGAATGCAATTTCATATTTATAGTGGAGTAGTCATGGAATTAATTAATTAGATTATTAGATTAAAGAATTTAATTAATAATCTGGTTTCCTAGAGCTTCGCATTATAGGTTCATGGTCCCCAGATCACCTATGTCCTACACTGTCAAGGGTAAGGATGTCAAAAGAAAGATTTGTTAAGAGAAATGACTAAATGGCAAAGGAATTAATTTTCCAGGGCAAGGATATAATTATTTGATAATTATGGGTAATTGATTAATTGTGAATTAATTAATTATTTAACTATATAATTTTTATTTTGAAAAAACTATAGGTTAAAATTAATATTAATCTTGTTTGTATTAAAATAAAGAGAGAAAATAATAAATATCTTATTTATAATATGATATTTATTTATTTAATTAATTTAAAACTCATATTTTAAGATAAAGTTAATTTTAAATTAACTAATATTTATGTTGGAATAAATATCTTGTCTTAAAAGTTGATTAAATAAACAAATGAGAAAATTAGGGCAACCCTAATAGGGTTGGGCGACACACTGTACAGTATAGTGTGTGATGCCTAGCATCAAGGATTTTATCCATAGGATTTGAATTTTGAATTTCAAATAAATTTTTTTAATCAGTTGTTTAACTTTTCTTTTTAAAATAAATAATTAAATGAAAAAATCTAATCATTTTTAATTTGAATTATATTTTAATTAATAAATATTATTTAATTAGATTAAATATCTTTATATATCTGATATACATGATATTAAAAAAAAGATGAATAATCAGACTCTCTCTCAAAAGCGATATTTTCTCTAAGCCTGAAACCTATTCTAAACCTTTTCTCTGTCAAAACTCTCTAGATCTCATGTGTTGAATACATCTAGAGAGTCACATAAATCAACATTTTGAATCCTATGTCCCCACATACGTTGTGTGTTTGAGGATTGGTCTGGAATATCAGGGTGTGAGATCTCAGAACACTGGATAGGAAGATCATTGATTTATACAAAAAGACTCAAGAACACTTGATAGGCTAGAAGAGGTAATCCCTGATCTATTTGTATGTGATTTAATATTTATATGTGTGTATGATCTTGGCTGGTATTAATATTTATTAAAATGGGTCCATATATTCTGCTGCGTACCTTTGATTTTATCATTTAATACAAACAATTGGTACCAGAGCAGTCTATACATATATATATATATTAAATACTTTGTGGGTTTCTTGCATTTGTTATATGTATGTCAATATGTATATTAAATGGATGGATATGATTTTTGAATGTATGGTTGAATGATGGATCGTTAATTATATGATGCTATTGGGTTAGGAATTTTATTGTTTTTCTAGATCTTGTGTAAGCCCTAAAGGGCATAGGATTTTTGTAATTTTATTTCTTGAAATTTAAATTGAAAAATATGTACACAAAGAAAATTGGGAGGACCCAAGCCCTAGCTGCACGTACCAGCCCCATGGTTGCCTCACCCACATGCGCAACCAGGCCACGAGCTCCCAGCTCCCGCGCTCGTCACTCACGTCGAGTCCTGCTCCCTCGAGCGCGCCCCTGGTGCCTCCCACGTGCAGCGCCTAGTGCACCATCCACCTGTCAAGGAGCCTTGTGCGCACCCAGTGCCTGTCCAATCCCCGCCCGCGCTCGTACGCCTGCCCCTGCCGTGTGCACACCTGCGTGCTAGCCAGCCTGCCTAGCCATGCACTTGTACCCATGGCTCTTTGTGCCGCCAGCCCTAGGGCACCATCTTGGTGCCCAAACTATACATCCTAAAGTTGTTATAAAATATCTTATATTTAATTAATTTTTAAATTATTTAAATTTAAAAGTTTAATTATCTTATTTATTTTATTAGAAAATAAAATATCTTTTAGTTGGTTAAGATATTTTAATATCATAAGTTTAAATAATTATTTGAATTTGATTATTTAATTATTTAAATTCAACTAAATTAAAAAGATGACAAAAATGGTTATTTAATTAAAATTTAGTTTTAATTAAATAAATTAATTAGAAAATTTATTTCTAATTAATAAGTTGGGAAAAACAAAGTTCCTAAATATTAGAAAGAAAGCCTAAAGGAGAGGAGGAACACTCTTGGAGAGTCTTGAAAGCTACATAGGCTTAAATTGTAATTTTATTTCTAATTTTTTCAAAGGGTTGTAAATCTTAGAATTACCCATTAGTACTCGGTTCATCATTTATTTTTTATTTATTTATTGTATTTATTTAAATAAATGTTCATTGATGTTTGATTGATAACATGATCATGCATTAGTCAATTATATGCCATTCATGAAACCCCACACAGTTTCTCATTAATCATGCATCTTTTAGGAACATGATTATTTAGGATTGTCCTATTTGTTTCTATGAATTGTTTTTGGTGAAATCAATTGCATGTATACTACTAAGTATTAAATTAGTTAAAACTTTGTAACTCACACCATAATAAAGGCAATAGATTTTATAGGCCTTTAAGATAACCAACTTTATGTAAAAAGTGTTTTAGAAAAAGTTAGATTAATGTAATAGGTAATTATCCAGATACTTAAGTCATCAAGGGAGCTGACATATGGCGAGGTGACCATACGAGTTGAAAGTGGAGCACTCGTTTCAGCAAGAGCAAAGGGAACTGTCCGTTTAATTTTTGGGAACAATTATTTAGTTTTGAACAATGTTTATTTTATTCCTAGATTTTCTAGAAACTTAGTTTCTTTATCTATGTTGCATGAAAATTTTTTTGATATTTCTTTTAGTAATAATGCGATTGTTATTTCAAAGAATGGTTTCAAAATATGTCAAGTAGAACATAATAACAGACTGTATATGCTCAAACCAAATGAACGAACACTCAATAATTCATAATTATTTAAAGTAGCAAAACTTTAAGGTAACAAAAGACAAAATGTTTCAAATGAGGATGACACATATCTTTGACATCTTAGACTTGGTAATATAGGTCGAGATAGGATAAACTGGTTAACAAAAGATGGACCTCTGAGAGAACTAAGAGTTGGAACTCTTCTGGTTTGTGAATCTTGTCTAGAAGGAAAAATGACTAAACGTCATTTCTCAGCGAAAGGCAATAGAGTCAAAGAACCTTTGGAGCTTGTACACAGTGATGTCTATGGTCCAATCAATGTACATGCAAGAGGTGGGTTTGAGTATTTCATCACTTTTATTGACGATTACTCAAGATAAGGTCATACTTACCTAATGCTTAAGAAATCTGAAACCTTTGGTAAGTTTCAAGAATTCAAAGCCATGGCTGAGAAGTAATTAGGTAAGACTCTAAAGACACTTCGTTCTGATCGAGGTGGAGAATATTTGGATTTATAATACAAAGATTTCTTGCTGGAGCATGGTATTATATCCCAACTCACAGCACCAAGAACACTACAAAAAAATGGTGTTTCTGAAAGAAGAAACAGGACCTTGTTGGACATGGTCAAGTCTATGTTAAGATACTCTTCACTTCCTCTCTCATTCTGGGGATATGCACTTCAAGCAACGACATACATTTTGATTGTAGTCCCATCTAAAACCATTACCAAAAAGCCACTAGAACTGTGAAACGGAAACAAACCTAGGTTCCACCATTTCCTCATTTGGGGTTGTCCTGCTCATGTTCTTAGACCTAAATAAAGGAAACTTGAATCAAGGTCGGAAGTGTGCATTTTGTTGGCTACGCTCCAGAAACAATAGGTGGTTATTTCTATAGTCTCAAGGATCAAAAGGTATTTGTTTCAACAAATGTGACCTTTCTTGAACATGATTATATGAATAACTATAAACCTCGGAGCAAGGTAGTATTGGAGGAACTCACAGCTGATAAGAATCCATCAAAATCATCTTCATCATTAAATGATAAACGACAAACCGAGGAAACCATGATTCCTGGAAAAGAAACCTCGGTACAACGTTGTAGTGGGAGGGTTGTGAGATAACCTGTTCGCTATGAACATGAGGCACGTGTCCTTGTTTCTGATACAGACAAGGACGATCCATTAACCTTTAAAGAGGCAATGGATGATCCTTGTAAAGCACCCTAAACTACTACTTTGTAAAACATCTCCATACTCATAAACTTATAGAAGAAAATGTCACTTAACATATGAAAATCCAGTGGGGCCTTGCTTTAAACATGCAAGTTGGGCCCAATAGTTTAAAATAAAAATGAGAGTATTTATGCAACGTTTAAAATAAATGAAGTTGAAGTCCCACTAATAATTTTTAAAATTAAAGTCCATAACATTGTTCTTTAAAATTTGGCGTTTAAGTTGATCGTTTTATTCGCCCATATGATACCCCCACGCCATACACACTCTGACGTCAGAACTCCTCACATCACAGTGCGTGCCAAAGAGAAACCATATTAATTACCCGAAATGGGGAAAGTAAGGGGGGTGAGCTAAAAGCCCAGTAAGGAAGTATAAGCAGCATACAAAGAAAACACAACAAAACATAGTCATATCGTAAGACTCATACAACATCATATCCATACATCATCATACATCATACTTAAACGTCATCATCATACATCATACATAAACGCTATCATCATAAATCATTCATCATCATTATACATCATACATCATTATCATATTCACACATCATCAACATAAACATCATCATGACATCCTTGTGAACATGGCCCCTTCTCTTGTCCATGTCACATCTTGAGGTAAACATTAGGCTCTAGTCCTTGAATAACCTAGGCGTGTCTCCCTATGAGTTACATCGTACCTTAG
Source organism: Humulus lupulus (assembly GCF_963169125.1). Classification (NCBI taxonomy): domain Eukaryota; kingdom Viridiplantae; phylum Streptophyta; class Magnoliopsida; order Rosales; family Cannabaceae; genus Humulus; species Humulus lupulus. The sequence goes on from NC_084793.1 coordinate 98,843,426, forward strand.
TAACTCGGGTTACGTCTTATATCCTTAGCAACCCCTTTGGTGTGTCGCGTTCATCACACTAACAACCATTTGTTTTTCATACAACATACAAAACACATGCAATCCAGTCATATCAGTACAAGGAAATACATGATTCATCAAATTTATCACATCATCTCATAATAGCATTTCATACTTCATATCACATAATACATCATCATACATAGCATATATCCTCAAACAAACCAATCTTACCGTTCCATAGCATAAATAAAATATTCTATCTAACTTCCTTACCTCAGGTCCGAGCAAAGCAAAAATGGAACAAACTTCACAACGAGCTTATAATCATAATCAAATAGTATTCTTTAGAATCACATGAGATTTCTTGTGCCCAACACATATACCTCGTGTGTGCATGGGCCATGCACACATGGTGCAAATTACACATAATTTCAAAACATGCACATTTTTCACATAGAATCACAAAAGAGTAATGCCAATTCTACTTATCATCCATGCATGGTTTTCAAGTAAAAATTATATGGTTGAATAATAGACATATATTTGAACGTAAAAGTGCATTTGCATACGACATGCATACGTGGAAGCATTGCTAAAAAGTGATGATAAAAACGATAATTTCTACATGCTTATTTCTAACTTTTTCAAATAAGGATTTAGCAACATAATATTCTCACCATTATTTATTTCTTTTAAAACCCTAAGTTGATTAAACCTCTTAAGGCATTATTCTTTATTCATAAAAATAATTTAATTAACCATTTTCTTAGTTTCTCAAAAAGAATAATTCCATTCATTATTTTACTTTGCATAGAAAATAACAAAACTTGAAATTATTTAGAAGTACTTATAAATTTCATGTTTCCTTTAGAAAATAACATTTTATTTTAAATTATAAAAATTACAAGATTTGATGTGAGAAAAATATAATTTTAAGTGTGAGAAAAATATATTTTTACTTGTATTATTTAAGACTTAATTTACGTAGTGTAAACCCATATATGTTAAACAAAATAATTATTTTTAATTTATTAATCTAAACTTTGAGGAACTATTTATTTTGTTTAAAAAGTCACAAGTGAATTTAAACCCAACATTTTCTTAACTAAAATAAAGAAAACCATACTTATTAAAAATGTGAAAATTCATGGTTGCCTTTAAAAATATCATTTTAACATATACATAGTTTAGGGTATTAATTTATTTCAACAAACACACAAACTTCCTTTCATTTAAAAGACATTTCACATTTTTACCAAAATCTTCCAGCAACAAATTAAACCCTAAAAAATCACCAACTTGGAATTAAAACTTATATTTTCTTCATAAAATATAAAAAAAAACTGTAGGTATTAATTTGAGTAAAAATGTCATTTTAATGTGAATTTAAAACACCCTTTTAATTTCATCAAAATCAACATAGCATTTGGAACATTACTTATGCATGCAAATCATTATTTAAGCAAATTTCTCACAAATTATACACAAAAATCAGCAAGCATATTTAATCATGAAATTCATTTTTACATCATGATTCACAAAACTCATACAATAACCCACATGCTTAAGCAACATAAATCCCAACACAAACCCTAGCATGCACCTACTAACATATTATCACCCTAAGAAAGGATCCCTAACATCACATAGATATTTAAAGCATAGGCACATCTCAAGATCAAACGTGCATAAACATGCTACAAGAAACCCTAGGGCCAAAACCCACAACATGCTTCCATCCCTTATTGTTTTCCAAAACCCAAGAAATTCCTAGCATGTTTCTAACATGTATATGTGACACAAAATAAAACAACACAAGATACATCAAACCCTATAGGCCGAAACCCTCAATAAACAATTTACCCCAAACTCATAAGCATGAACATATGAACCCTATCGAAATACAACATCCCATAAAATCATAGCCCACACACGTAGGCCAAATCTTCCACACATCCAACAACACAACCTTTCAACCCAAAATCAAAAGAGAAGCAAAATCAATATACCATCATTCATATAGCCCAAGAAAATGTTAAAACAATAGAGCTATAGATTCATTACCTCTCTTGATTGTAGAATCAAGAACACACAAAGTGACCAACACCCAAAACTATAATCACCCCTTGTCAAGCCTAGGGTTTTTGAAACCCACATGAAGAGGAGAAGAAATCCAACAACAACAAAAAAAACACCTGTCAAAACACTAGAATCAAAAGAAGAGAGTCTAGAACCCACAATTATAAAGAGACATACCCTAGGATTGAACCTTCTTCCTCTTCTTTTTCTCCTCTTTCTTCTCTTTCTCTCTCTAAGTCGCTCACTCTCTCTCTCCTTCTCTCACTAGGCCAACAGCTCCAACAAGCATAATGCTTTCTATTTTTCTTTCTTTCCCTTTTATCCAACCTAGAGAAAACTAGTCTAATGGGAATGAGTAAGTTTCCTATTCCTAATTTTCCATTAATTTGTTTATTCTAATTTCTTAAATAAATGGATTTTAATTTAACTAAAAGAAGAATAATAGCAATTATCTAGCCATCATCTATTTTTACATCATCAAATTTCCACATAAAATAGGAAACAAATCCTTCCTCACTTGCCTCACACGCACACACTTCTCCTTTCACTTTCTCTTATTTTCTTTTTAATTCTTTTAAATTAAATAAAAATAATTCAAATAAAAGGAAACAAAATGTGTGTAGAAAATTCTACTGCATGTGCACCATGCAACCATACACATGCCCACACTTAATTACTAATGTGCGTCTCTACTTACCATGCACCTTGATACATTCAATCAAAGGTCATTTATTCACAAAATAAATTAATAAATAAATAAACACAATTAACAATTAAATAAACACAATTCCAAGCAAACAATTTAAATAAAAAAATTCATAACACTTAACAATTAAATAAAACAAAGCACACAATTAATAAAAAAAAAAAAAATTGGTGCGCTACAATCCTGAAAATGAGAAATGGCAAGAAGCCTTGAACCAAGAAATGAAATCGATGTATTCCAATTCTGTCTGGAAACTTGTGGATCCACCTAAAGATGTCACGCCCATAGGGTGTAAGTGGATATACAAGAAAAAAAAATAGGTATAAATGGGAAAGTAGAGACTTTCAAAGCAAGGCTTGTTGCCAAAGGTTACACTCAGAGAGAAGGTGTTGATTATGAAGAAACATTTTCCCCTATGGTCATGCTCAAATCCATTCGTATCCTCTTATCCTTAGCAGTTGCCAATGATTATGAGATATGGCAAATGGATGCCAAGAAAGCATTTCTGAATGGCTATCTTGATGAAAGTATCTATATGGTACAACCAGAAGGGTTCATAAAAAAAGGGGAAGATCAAAAGGTGTGCAAGTTGCTAAAGTCCATTTATGGATTAAAGCAAGCATCTAGATCTTGGAATATCACTTTTGATGAACAATTAAAACATATGGCTTCGAACAGAATGTCGAAAAAGAATGTGTGTATAAATACATCAAAGGAAAAGTGGTGGTTTTCTTAGTTCTTTACGTTGATGACATTTTTCTCATTGGGAACAATGTAGAGACATTGTCAAACGTAAATAAATGGTTAGCTGAAAAGTTCCAAATGAAAGATTTGGGCGAGGCGAGCTATGTTCTGGGAATCAAAATCCTAAGGGGTAGGAAGAATAAGCCCTTGGCACTTTCTCAGGCTAATTATATAGATAAGGTGCTTGAAAGATTCTCTATGGAGAATTCCAAGAAAGCTCAATTACCGACCAGACATGGAATTGCTCTTTCCAAGGAACAATGTCCCAAGACACCCCAGGAGGAAGAGGATATGAGAAAGTATCCCTATGCGTCAACAGTTGGGAGTCTGATGTATGTTATGTTGTGTACTAGGCCCGACATATGTTATGCAGTTGGGATTGTAAGTCGTTATCAATCAAATCCTGGTTTGGAACACTAGATTGAAGTAAAACACATTCTCAAGTATCTTAGGAAAACGAGAGACTATATGCTGGTATATTCAAGGGGTGAGCTAAACCCTACTGGATACATTAATTCTTATTTCCAATCAGACAAAGACAGTCGAAAATTGACATCTGGGTAAGTGTTCACTCTTGGTGGAGGAGCTTTTTTCTGGAGAAGCATTAAGCAATCTAGCATAGTTGATTCAACCATGGAAGCCGAATACATAGCGGCTTGTGAAGCAGCTAAGGAAGCGATTTGGTGGAGGAAATTCTACACTGATCTGGAAGTTGTTCCAGATATGGATAAGGCACTAATCCTGTACTGTGACAACAGTGGAGTAGTAGCTAATTCCAAAGAACCTAGAAGCCACAAGAGAGGGGAACATATAGAAAGGAAATACCATCTAGTAAGAGAGATTTGTACACCGAGATGATGTGATTGTTATGAAGATAGCATTGGAACAGAATCTGCCTGACCCGTAAACCAAGACACTTCCTGCAAAGTCGTTCATGGGTCACGTGCGCAATATGGGATTAAGGGAAATCCCTCACTTACTTTGAGGGCAAGTGGGAGATTGTTAGGATTAATGGCCTAAAAGCATGTAAGGACATTTTATTGGTTTTAAATAAATGTACAATTTTATTATATTTGAATGTTATAATTATTGTTTGAATTAATTATATAATAATATCAAGAAAATTCCCTATTCATTCATGAGAATATGATCTTGTATTAGTACGAGAGAATTACGATTATATATAATGAATAAAATAGTCAGTAACATATTAAAGTAAGTAATCTTTAATGAATGGTTACTAGTACGGTTTGTTAAGCATATGAGATGCAAGTATTCTAGATTCGGATTACTGATGTGGATAGACATCTTAGAAAAGGTGTTGTATATAATAGAGATTATATATGACAAGACTGATGAGAATTAATTATCTTTATAAACTTGTCGTTTGACGCAAAGATTTAATTCTTGTCATAATAGATTATCATATGTAGATCAGTCTAAATCATGAGTATTCATGAACTCCTATTTATGTTTATTGGATATTTTGATTCACTCTTTAAGGTCTCTTAGAATAATGAGGCTAATGACTTTTGTTTTGGAGATTCAATATCATGGATGGCTGAGAACATGAATTACAATATTGGAATCATGCTTTCCTAACCTATCGAATATTGGTTCCCTTAAGAGTTGATTCTAGAACTGAATAGTTATTGAGCTCAAATCTATAATTAAATTATAGATTAATTATTTGCTAGTGAATTAATGGTACTTAAGGATCAAGAGGTAATTAGATGGGTAAAACGGTAATTTTGACCAGTTCTAATTAATGAACCAATAATAGAGGACAGAACTACATATATTGATTATATCAATGGACTACTAGATAAAACTCAGTAAATATAATTCTATAAATACTTAGAGTGCAATTCCATATTTATAGTGGAGTAGTCATGGAATTAAAAAAATAAGATTATTAGATTAAAGAGTTTAATTAATAATCTGGTTTATTGGAGCTTCGTATTATAGGTCCATGGTCCCCAGATCACCCCGTCCTACATTGTCAAGGGAAGAATGTCAAAAGAGATTTGTTAAGAGAAATGACTAAATTGCAAATGAATTAATTTTCCAGGGCAAGGAAATAATTATTTGATAATTAAGGGTAATTGATTAATTGTGAATCAATTAATTATTTACCTATATAGTTTTTATTTTTAAAAACTATAGGTTAAAATTAATATTAATCTTGTTTGGATTAAAATAAAGAGAGAAAATAATAAATATCTGATTTGTAATATGATATTTATTTATTTATTTAATTTAAAACTTATATTTTATGATAAAGTTAATTTTGAATTAACTGATATTTATGTTGGAATAAATATCTTATCTTAAAAGTTGAATAAGTAAACAAATGAGAAAATTATGACAACCCTAATAGGGTTGGGCGACACACTGTAAAGTACAGTGTGTGGCGCCTAGCATCAGGGATTTTGTCCCTGAGATTTGAATTTTGAATTTCAAATAAATTTGTTATGAGTTATTTAATTATTCTTTTTTAAATATGATTTAAATATATTATTAAATGAAAATATCTAATCCATTTTAATTTGAATTTTATTTTAATTAAATAAATATTATTTAATTAGATTAAATATCTTTATATATCTGATATACGTGATATTAAAAAAACAAGATGAATAATCAGACTTTCTCTCAAAAGCGATAGTTTTCTCTAAACCTGAAACCTATTCTAAACATTCTCTTTGTCAAAACTCTCAAGATCTCATGTGTTGAGTACATTTGGAGAGTCACATAAATCAACCTTTTGGATCCTACGTGCCCACACACGTCCTTGTGTGTTTGAGGATTGGTTTGGAAGAACAGGGTGCGAGATCTCAGAACACTAGATAGGAAGATCATTGATTTATACAAAAAGACTCAAGGACACTTGATAGGCTACAAGAGGTAATCATTGATCTATTTGTATGTGATTTAATATTTATATATGTGTATAATCTTGGCTGGTATTAATATTTATTAAAATAGATCCATATATTCTGCTGCGTACCTTTGATTTGTTCATTTAATACCAACATCGCCGCTAACAACACTAGATATAGCTAACTATTTTCCCGAAAAAATATCTCTAACATTTCCCATATTTTTATCAGTCAAAAGTTTTAGAAATATCTATATCATCCATGTCATACTATTAGGGGTGACGTCTCACTCCTAATAAAATTTTTAAGTCGTCGCTATCGCCAAGGTGAAACAATTTAGTTGGCATATCATCTGTGACAACGTTCCAAAGTTGTCGCGAATAACAGGGTCTTTGGCGGCAACAAATCGTCACTGCTAATAATGTCGCCCCTAAAGACTTTTTTTAGTGGGTCATGGTTCTCTGTGAAAAGAGAACAATATATTTTCTAAATTATGAAAAATCTTTTTTTGTTGGGGGTGAGCGTTATTTTAGAACTTAAATATGCAGTCTTTCTCACTTTCTTTCTTACACTTACATCTATATATCTATGAATGATTTTTTTTTAAAAAAAACTAAAAGAGCTTCTTGGCCAAATGACATCTGTAGCGTCCCGGAATTTGACTTAGCTTGATAGTAGTAGTAGTAGTACCAGCAGTAGAAGTAGTAGTAGCTTGAGAATTTTAGTTTTAGTGGATATTGGTTCAAGTTGGGATTTAGTTAGAAACTCGTAGAAATAGTTATGGATTTTATAAGTTTAACCTATGGTTTAGAAATATTAATTTTATCATAATGGTTGATTAATGAATATATTCCTAAGAATATTATTTATTATAACCTAAGATTTAGATAGAATAATTAAGAGCGTGACACTTGTCACACGCAGATTTATTAAGGATTTAAGTATTTTTGATGGATAGTTCAATTAAAAGAAAGATCTAGAAGCTCTAGAACCTTCCATTATCTGTTAGGATCACGTTTTACTCAGTCAAAGTAGTTTTTAATCAATTTTAAATTATCCTTAAATGTGCAAAAACGTGTTTGAAATATCAGTGTATGCCGATATATCGCATCTATAGGGGTCGATATATCGCCTATGATTGATACGGAAAACACGTCGAATTTGCACGAACGAAACCACAGACCCTCGAGATCATGGTAGGGGTGATATATCGGCTCCAGTGGACAGTTTTTGAATTTTGTAGAATTCTGAGCTAGAAACAGCCTTCAACAACCTTGACTCGTTCCTGAACGTTTTTGACCGAGTTATGCATATTTGTTGAACAGATAATTCAAAATTTTTATTTTTAATCATTTATTTATTCATTGAAATGGGAGTTAGTTTCACTCCTTGAACTCTATAAATAGGACCCTTCACTCATCCATTCTATTCATCTCTCAAGCACAGTTCAGAGCCTCCAAGCTACTAAGTTCGTTATGGAGAGAAACACTAGGGTTTTGTGGTTAAAGCTTTGAAATCTAAAGCTTTTATAAACACTTGGGAAGTAAGTTTTTGTGTGTTTTCGATGTTCGAGGTATAGATCAAGGTTCTAAGTTATCCATGGTATTTATTATATTCAGGTTTAGTTCATTATAGTTTCTATTATTCTTTCATTTTCTTCAAATAATAACATGTGATAGTGACTTTTGGTTAGGTGTCCAATTCCTTTGAAACATAAGGTTTTCGGTAAGTTTTTATCTCGATGGGTTAGATCTTCTTTTCAACTTCATTTCTTTAGAACCTTATGGTTTCTTTATGTTTGGTTTTAGGAGTTTCAATCCCGCTCTTGTCTCCAATATTCCAGTTTTTGGTAAGGAAAATTAGGTAGTTTAGTATTATGACCTCGTTTATATAGTTTATGTTTGTATGATCTAACATTTCAGGTAAAATAAAGGGGTAAGTGTCTCTGGACCTAAGGTATCCAATGATGTAAGACGGACTATGTCCGGTAGGCTCGATTGCCAAAACTTTATGACGGACCTAAGTGATGTCCGGTGTATGATGGACTTTTGTTTGGGGCGTAATTGCCACCCCTGTATAAACAGTTATCTTTTTATTATATCTGACTTGTTATTATGACCTATAATTATGATTATGATTTATGACCTATGACCTATAGTTATAATTATGATTATGAGTATGACTTATTATCTATCATTTATGACTTATGACTTATGACTTATGACCTATGACTTATGACTTAGAGTATGATTTATGACTTAGATTATGATGTAGAATTATGACATAAGCAATGATATGACCTTGAGGTTTTTGTTTGTATGACTCTTGTGAATTTATGTTATGTTTAATTATATGAATAACTCTTGTTTGTATTTTCCTTACTGGGCTTAGAAGCTCACTCCTTATGATGTTGTTATTTCAGGAAATTAAGGATAGAAAGGTCGGTGGCGAGTGGGACCTAAGAGCTTCGTGATGCATTTGTGGGGACCATATAGTTGAGGAAGATCAAGCGGGCCTATTTATTTATTTTTATCAAACAATGTTATTTTAAAGTTTTAATTAAATGTTGCTCATTTTTATGTTAAAGACAATTATTTTATTTTTAAAACCATGGATCCATGTATGTAATTATTTTCAAGTTTTTATTCAATAAAAGAGCAATATTTACGATTATGACCCAACGATCTGTTCTCGGTAATCTATGAGAAATTGGGGGTATTACAAGTGGTATCAGAGCCCACGACGATATTGGTCCTGAACGTTCCCACGAAATACACACGATAACTACAAAGGACCAACTCGTTACCAAGTAAGTATACACATTGTTTTCCAAATATGTTTGTAATGTTTTCCTTGTGTTATTTTTATAAATTATCCCAATGGACTCAAGTGTGGTTAGAAAGGTTAAAGCTATAAGAAGAATACTAGACCCTGAGTATGATAATGGATCAGATGTGGAGGATTAGACGCATATAAGAACACATCGTTAAATTTTATTATATGTTGTTTTAGAATATTTTAACTAGTTGCTATTTTTTTTATAAAACATATTGTTGGCTTTTATTATTGTTTCATTGTTTAGTAAGTGTTAAGAATTTTTGGATTCAATTGAATGAATAACAATTTAAAGCAAGGGTTCAAATTCCTGTCTTTTGGGTCCAAGTGGAAGTTAGGGGGCCTTAGTAGTGGGTACGATATACTGAACCCAACTCTCCTCCATGGAAGATTCAATTATTAAGGCCCATTTACCCGAGTTGGACTTAATTGTAATAGAATAGTTTTGATAGATAGATGGACCTAATAGACAATAGTACAATAGGCTAAGTTGTAACCTCTACTTGTTTTGTTTGTCTTAGTTTTTAAAGTTTTCTCTTTTGGGGAAACAGAAAAGACACATGGAGCAAGAACCAAGAAGATTCGAAAGACTAAATGGTCAAGGCAGAGGCCGAGGAAGGGGAAGGGGCGAGAAAGAGGAGTAGCCACCACCCCCATATATGAAGAAATTCCAGCAGCCACGGGAGTGCCAGAAGCACCCAATGTAGTGGAAGAGCCGACAACTACTGCTGCTCGAATAAATTTGGAAAGAGAAAATGTATTTCTTAGGGCATAGCTAAGGACAAGGGAAGAAGAGTTCCAAATAAATTCAGGGCAACAACAACAAGTCATTCCTCTAGCATAATTACTACAGTTTGTAGAACCTCGCTACGAGGTAGTGTATGAACGCTTTAGAAAGCAGCAACCACCGAACTTTGACGACGGATCAGACCAAATAGAAGCAAAAGGATGGCTTCGATTAGTGGAGTCCATTCTAGAGTAGGTGTGGCTGGGAAACGAAGATCGAGTCTCTTGTGCTTCAGGTTTGCTAAAGAAAGACGCCCGCATCTGGTGGAATATAGTGAAGTAGACTAGAGATGTGAACGTTATGACTTGGGATGAGTTTATCCAAGTGTTCAACAAGAAGTATTATAGTCTTGCGATTCAAGCCACAAGGGTGGACGAATTCATCGCGCTTACTAAGGGGAATTCGACTGTGATGGAGTATGCCAGGAAGTTTGATAGGCTGGCTAAGTTCGCAACAGACATGGTACCCACTGAGATGCTAAGAATTCAAAGATTCGTGAAGGGACTGAAACCTATGATAGCCCGTGACTTAAAGTTGATTCGAGGAATAACCACTTATGCGGAAACATTAGAGGTAGCCTTGGAAGCTGAGCAGGTTGAAGAAAGAATCTGGAAGGAAGGTGCAACCAGAAAGGACGCCAAAAGGAATAACAATGAACATAATGACCACAAACGAAAACATGACGGTGGTCAAAATCAAAAGGCCGACAAAAATAATAAGACTATATCATAAAGTAATGGGAATAGGAAGCCCTATGTGGAATATCCCCAGTGCCCTATCTGCAAGAGGGTGCATTCAGGGGAATGTCGATATAAGATGAGGGGTTGTTTCAATTGCGGAGAAGAAGGACACATTAAAAAAGATTGCCCTAAGATGAAAGATCAAAAGAAAGATGACAAGCTTGTGCCAACCAGAGTTTTTGCTCTTACTAGAGGTGAAGCAGAAACTAGTAATACAGTGGTATCAGGTTAGGTCACTATCTCTGGTAAACTATGTAATGTTTTATTCGATTCAGGAGCTACGCATTCTTTTGTATCTATGAATATGATTGATAGCTTAGTTAAATAATGCGAACTTTTTAGAGATAAGTTTGTCACGGAGTTACCCTCAGGGGAAAGAATGTTATCTAGTAGAGGGTGCGTAGCATTGTAGTTAGAATTGAAGGAAGGGAATTACCAGTAGATTTGATCGAGTTAGACCTTAAGGATTATGGTGTAATTTTAGGCATGGACTAGTTAGCAAAATATGGGGCAACGATAGAATGTAAGGGTAAGACAGTCAACTTTAAAACAGAAGGCGGAGAATAGTTCACCTTCAAAGGAGAAGTTTCTCGAACTCGCATATTGATAGTCTCAGCTCTTAAAGCTCAACAGTTAATCAATAGTGGTTTCCAAGCGTTTCTAGCCAGTGTGGTGGAAAAAACACGAGAGACGCAGCTCGAACCAAAGGATGTACATATTGTATGCGAATTTCCCGAATAGGGAAATTGAGTTTGAAATAGAATTGGCACCTGAGACGGCACCAATCTCAAAAGCTCCCTATAAAATGGCATCTACTAAGTTAAAGGAATTAAAGATATAACTGCAGGAGCTTTTAGACAAGGGTTTCATCCGACCGAGTTATTCACCTTGGGGAGCACCAGTTCTTTTTGTTAAAAAGAAGGACGGAAGTATGAGGATGTGCATCAACTATCGAGAACTAAACAAAGTGACGATCAACAAAAGATACCCTTTGCCTCGAATATATGATCTTTTTAATCAACTACAAGGATCTACGATATTCTCAAAGATAGACTTGCGGTCAGGGTATCATCAGCTAAGAGTACGAGAAGAAGATATCCCAAAGATGACTTTTCGGACTAGATATGGACACTACGAGTTTTTGGTGATGTCTTTTGGCTTAACAAACACTCCGGCAACATTCATGGATCTTATGAACCGAGTATTTAAGGACTACCTGGATAAGTTCGTTGTGGTGTTTATAGATGACATATTGATCTCAAGGACGAAAGCGGAGCATGAAGAGCACCTGCGACTAACGTTGGGACGACTCAAAAGTCATCAATTATACGCTAAGTTCAAGAAATGTGAATTCTGGCTAGGGAAGGTGGAATTTATAGGACACATTGTGTCTAAAAATGGCATAGAAGTAGACCCAGAAAAGATCGAAGAAATGAAGGATTGGCCCAAACCCAAGAGTGCCATGGAGGTGAGAAGTTTTCTGGGATTGGCAGGATACTATAGACGATTTGTTGAAGGGTTCTCCAAAATAGCTACACCCTTAACAAATTTGACACGGAAGCAACAAAAATTTGTATGGACGGAGAAATGTGAAGAAAGCTTCTAAACTTTAAAGGACAAGCTCATATCAGCCCCAGTGCTATGATTCCCAAACGATAAGGGAAAGTTTGTAGTGTATTGTGACGCGTCGAATCAGGGACTTGGATGCGTTTCGATGAAAGACGAAAAAGTGGTCGCATATGCCTCGAGACAGCTAAAGGAGTATGAGCAGCGGTATCTGATCCATGACTTAGAATTAGCAGCGGTGGTTTTCGCTCTAAAGATTTGGAGGCACTATCTGTACGGAGAAAAGTGCGAAATCTATACGGACCATAAAAGTCTAAAGTACTTCTTTATGCAGAAGGAGCTTAATATGAGGCAACGAAGGTGGCTGGAGTTAGTAAAGGACTATGATTGTGAGATCTTGTATCATTCGGGAAAGGCTAATGTCGTGGCAGACGCACTTAGTAGGCAAAGTTACGGAAGCTTATCAATACTTAAGGGGATAGCTCAACATTTACAAGATGATATTAAGAGGTCCGGAATTGAGTTAATAACTAGACAACTAGCTGAACTCATGATCAAGTCAACACTTATGGAGGAAATAAAGGAGAAACAACAAGAGGACGAGTTTCTTCTTAAGATGAAGGCAGCACTACAAAGCTCATAAAATGTTGATTTCTCCTTGACAAAAGAAGGCATGCTACGATATAGGAACCGAGTATGTGTGCCCGAAAGTGGTGAATTAAGAGAAAGTATTATGCAGGAAGCACACACTACTCCATACACGGTTAAGATGTACAACGATGTCAAGACAATGTACTATTGGCCGGGAATGAAGAAAGACATAGCAGAATTTGTAGCGAAATGCCTTACATGTCAACAAGTTAAGGCCGAACATCAAAGATCCGCTAGAAGTTTGCAACCATTGGAGATTCCTGAATGGAAATGGGAAGATATAGCGATGGACATCATGACGGGATAACTAGGGAACACCAAGCAGCATGACTCTATTTGGGTGATAGTAGATAGACTCACAAAATGTGCTCACTTCTTGCTGGTAAGAACAGTTTATAATGTTGAGCAGTACGTAGAGCTTTACATGGCAGAGATAGTAAGACTTCATGGAGTTCCAAAGACGATAGTCTCTGATAGAGGATCGATTTTTCATCAAAGTTCTGGGAAGGTCTACAGCGTGCAATGGGCACTAAGTTAAAACTAAGTACGACATTTCACCCTTAAACTGATGGTCAGTCAGAACGTACCATACATATATTTTAAGATATGCTGAGGGCATGTGCATTAGACTTCTCTTCCATTGATATAATTCTCTTACAACAAAAGCTATCAGGCGACAATAGGCATGGCACCTTATGAGATGCTATATGGACGAAAATGTCAATCACCACTTCATTGGGATGAGGTTGGTGAAAGACAATATTTAGGACTCGAGGCAGTAAGAGAAGCAACTGAGGCAGTAGAAAAGATAAGAAAATGAATGATTGCCGCCCAAAGTCGTCAGAAGAGCTATGCCGGCGCTAAGAGGCGAAATGTTGAGTTTTCAGTAGGCGATCAAGTTTTTCTCAAAGTTTCTCCGATGAAAGGGATTATGCGTTTCGGAAAGAAAGGAAAGTTAAGCCCGAGGTTTATAGGTCCTTTTGAAATATTGGACAAAGTAGGGCATGTAGCATATCGGTTGGCTTTACCGCCATCATTAGTTGAAACACATAACGTTTTTCATGTATCGATGTTAAGAAAAAATATATATAAGATCCATCCCATGTGCTCGATTACAAGGCTCTGGAGTTAAAACAAGATTTCAGTTATGAAGAACGGCCAATACACGTTCTAGAGTGGGGAACTTAGGAGTCAAGGTCCAAAAGTGTCCCTATGGTTAAAATCTTGTGGAGCAATAGCACGGAAAGAGAGGGCACATGAGAATTGGAGGAATATATAAGGGAGCGGCATCCCAAGATGTTTGGTAAGTAAAATTTTGAGGACGAAATTCTTTTAAGTAAGGGAAAATTGTAGCGTCCCTGAATTTTACTTAGCTAGATAGTAGTAGTAGTAGTAGTAGCAGTAGTAGTAGTTGTAGAATTTTAGTTTTAGTGGATATTGGTTCAAGCCAAGATTTAGTTAGAAACTCGTAGAAATAGTTATGGATTTTATAAGTTTAACCTATGGTTTAGAATTATTAATTTTATCAAAAGGTTTGATTAATGAATATAGTCCTAATAATATTATTTATTATAACCTAAGGTTTAGATAGAATAATTAAGAGCGTGACACTTGTCACAAGCAGATTTATTAAGGATTTAAGTATTTTTTATGCATAGTTTAATTAAAAGAAAGATTTAGAAGCTCTAGAACCTTCCATTATCTGTTAGGATCACGTTTTACTCAGTCAAAGTAGTTTTTAATCAATTTCAAATTATCCTGAAATGTGCAAAAACGTGTTTGAAATATCAGCGTATGTCGATATATCGCAGCTATAGGGGCCGATATATCGCCTATGATTGATACGGAAAACATGTCGAATTCGCACGAATGAAACCACAGACCCTCAGAATCATGGTAGGGGCGATATATTGCCTATATGAGGCAATATATCGGCTCCAGTGGCCAAGTTTTGAATTTCGTAAAATTCTGAGCTAGAAATAGCCCTCAACAACCTTGACTCGTTCCTGAACGTTTTTGACCGAGTTCTAGGCATCCGTTTGTTGACTGTGAATTTAGCCAACGACGTGAGAACGTCAACTACGACAACCTTCAAGAGAATTATAAACGACAACAGACAATTTTTTATGAACGAAAGTAAATAACACGAGGTTTTTATAGTGGTTCAGCCCCGATGATCGGTAATAGCCTAATCCACTCAGAGATTTTATTACTATATCCGCACTCAAGATCAGATGAACCGTGTCAACTGAGTTTCTTCAGTGTGAGATATTCCAGAACACAAAAATGGGTTTTTCTCAAGAACAACACACTTTCTCTCTCTAGAATACAGATTCACTCTCGATTTTGCCAAAAGTCCCTTTACGATTCTCCCAAGTCCCTATTTATAGACCTGGGTTCTCAACTGATATCCCCTTTTGATAGGGATATTCTATTATTTACCTAATATTTATATTACAAAATAAACATTCAAAATATAACTGATCCCTAATTTCGAGTGAGGATTGAGTGATTCCCGGATGCTTCGACCAATTCTCACTGAAGTAGTTTCGGGCAGTTTGACGTAGCTCCTCATGCATGTTGACTATTCTTCAAGCTTTACGTAGGTCAAAGGTAGCATACGCATGGCTCTCCTTGGACCAAAGGTCAACTACACTCGAGGTATACTCCTCCATTGTGTCCGATCGGACACAATGGTTGTCTTCTTTGGCTTAAGGTGGTTCAAACCACCTTATTTGACTCCTTCAATCAAGGTCCAATATGACCTTACACTTTGCTCCTCGAACCAAGATGGTCCGAGCCATCTTCTTCCTAGCATATCCTCGGACCAACATGGTCCAAGCGCTCTTGCAGGCGTCTTGCGCGATCGGGGGAGGTCATGTGCGATCGGGGGAGGTCTTGTGCGATCGGGCATAATTCCCCTTTACTTGGACCTAAATGGTCCAAGCTTCCTTTGCTTAACCAAGGTCCGATCGGACCTTGGTACTCTCTCTTCGGACCTAGGTGGTCTGAGCCACCACCTCTCCTTGGATCAAAATGGTCCAAGATACCCACAAGACCACGTTCGATCGGGCACACATCCTTCTCATTGGGTCAACTAGGTTTGAACCTCTTCGCTCAACCAAATGCTCGATCGGGCATTAGGCCTTTCTCCTCGGACCAAGGTGGTCCGAGCCACCATCTACTTCTCCTTGGACCTGAATGGTCCAAGGTACCTTCTATGCGTATGCTCGATCGGCCACTATGTGGCTTTCCCCTTTTGAGTAGAACTTGAGCCTTATTCTTTTTGAACTTATTCGAGCCAAGCTTAACAAGAGGTCCCCTAAGCTTAGGTCCAATCGGACCTACTGTTTTTATATCTTGAACCAAAATTCATACCTCCCCTTCACTTTCTTGGACTTGGCACCAATTTAATTATATGGGTCTTTAAACTGAGGTCTAAGCCAAGCAACCCCCAGTCTAAATACTCTCTTCGATCGGGCGTATTTGGCTTGACTATCTATCCCATTCCTTAACTGATGTATTGGGCCATTACTAAGCCAGATCACCCTACTAACTCATGCCATGTGTCAATTTCACTGCCACGTCATTCTTTTCAAATTTTTGGGATAACACCGTTGAACAGATAATTAAAATTTATTCATTTTTAATCATTTATTTATTCATTGAAATGAGAGTTTGTTTCACTATTGAACTCTATAAATAGGACCTTTCACTCAGCCATTCTATTCATCTCTCAAGCAGAATTCAAAGCCTCCAAGCTGCTAAGTTCGTTCTAGAGAGAAACACTAGGGTTTTGGGGCTAAAGCTTTCAAATCTAAAGCTTTTATAAACACTTGGGAAGTAAGATTTTGTGTGTTTTTGGTGTTCAAGGTATAGATCAAGGTTCTAAGCTATCCAAGGTATTCATAATATTCAGGTTTAGTTCATTATAGTTTCTATTATTCTTTCATTTTCTTCAAATCCTAACTTGTGATAGTGACTTTTGGTTAGATGTTCAATTTCTTTGAAACATAAGGTTTTCGGTAAGTTTTTATCTCAATGGGTTAGATCTTATTTTTAACTTCATTTCTTTAGAAACTTATGGTTTCTTTATGTTTGGTTTTTGGAGTTTCAATCCCGTTCTTGTCTCCAATATTCCGGTTTTTTGTAAGGAAAATTAGGTAGTTTGGTATTATGACCTAGTTTATATAGTTTATGATATAGTTTATGTTTGTATGATATAACATTTCAGTTACAATAAAGGGGTAAGTGTGTCTGGACCTAAGGTGTCCAATGATGTATGACGGACTATGTCCGGTAGGCTCGGTTGCCAAAACTTTATGATGGACCTAAGTGATGTCCGGTGTATGACAGACTTTTGTCCGGGGCGTAATTGACACCCCTGTATAAACACTTATCTTTTTATTATATCTGACTTATTATTGTGACCTATAGTTATGATTATGATTTATGACCTATGACCTATAGTTATATTTATAATTATGAGTGTGACTTATTATCTATGATCTATGACTTATGACTTATGACTTATGTCTTATGACCTATGACTTATGACTTAGAGTATGATTTATGATTTATGACTTAGATTATGAAGTAGAATTATGACTTAAGCTATGATATGACCTAGAGGTTTATGTTTGTATGACTCTTGTGAATTTATGTTATGTTTGATTATATGACTAACTCTTGTTTTTATTTTCATTACTAGGCTTAGAAGCTCACTCTTTATGATGTTTTTATTTTAGAAAATTAAGAATAGAAAGGACGGTGGCGAGTGATGCACTTGTGAGGACCATATAGTCGAGGAAGATCAAGCGGGCCTATTTATTTATTTTTATTAAAGAATGTTATTTTAAAGTTTTTAATTAAATGTTGCTCATATTTATGTTAAAGACAATTATTTTATTTTTAAAACCATGGATCCATGTATGTAATTATTTTCAAGTTTTTATTCAACAAAAGAGCAATAATTACGATTATGACCCAATACTGTGTTCTCGGTAATCTATGAGAAATTGGGGGCGTTACAACATCTCAGGTCCTTGTTGGAGTCGTGTGTGAGAATACAGTTGCCTAAGTTTGTTGTGTTGGAAAAAAAATCCGAGTGCAAATCGAAATTGGCATGGTCGGCCCAATGTTATAAACACCAAAATTTTCCTTCTCCCATATAAAAAATTTATATGTTCAAGAAAACATCTAGACAGAAACATTAATATGCAATATCATTAATCATGCAACGTATATATATAAATATACACATATATATCAAATACACTTTTATACAAATATTCAAGAACATAAATATTTACCTCTTGATGCCTATCAAGTGTCCTTGAGTCTTTTCGTATACTTATCGATCTTCCAATCCAATGCTTTGAGTACTCAAACCACAATATTCCGAAGTGTTCTCTACACCTCAAGATTTTTGTGGGCACATAGAGGACATGGGTTTGTAATTTAGAAATCATAAGTATATCTCAACACATGAGAACTTGGATTATGACTTGAGAAGGTTTGGAATTAAATAAGAAGATGATGACAATTTCTTGTCTCACAAATTCTAAAACTTTTTCTCTGAATTTTCACTGACTTGTTTTACTTCTTCTTCTTCTTCTATAATATATATAGATTATATATTACCTTATTATTCCTTATAATAATAGTAATATAATAATATCATAATGATGATAGGAATTGATTTAGGTATATATCTAACTTACCAAATTTGAAGAAAAAAAACTATTTTCAAATTACTAAATAAATAAATAATAAAATAAATACAATACTGATACATTATTAATATACTGTGACACGCATGACATAGTCCTTGGATTGTGTCATGCGTGAATAGCAGTATTCCCTTTTCAGGGATATTGCATTTCGGTTTTATTTATTTATTTAATTAAAATCAATTCTTCCACAAAATATAGTATTATATTTTTAAGGAAAAGATCACAACCATATTTCAAAATTTAAATTTTAAATTCAAAATTTAAATTGATGATCATCATTATCATCATCTTTTAAAATTCAATAAATCAAAATTATTTTGACTTACCAATTTTATTTTCTTTCACTTAAATAAAATAATTAATTTCAAAAATTAATTAATTTATTTATATATATTTCGAAAATTATATATTTAAATTAATAAACGTATTTTAAAAAATTTAATAATTAATTCAAAATTATTTATTCAACCTAAATTATCATATAATTGTATATTTGACCCAAAGAATAAAATTCTTCTCAATATTTCCAAATTATAGTTTTACCCTTGTATCAACTCTTATCTTGATATGATGTTGATAGAGCCACACTGGGGACCTATGGACCTATAATATCAAGCTCCAATAAATATTAGATTATTAATCAAAGCTCTTTGATTAAATAATCATATTTATTAGTCTCGTGATTACTCCACTATAAGTTTGAGATTGAACTCTTGAGAATTATAGACATATATTTATAGAGTATTTTATTAAAGAATAACGTGCCTATTGATATAATCATTACAAACAACATTAATCTTCTATTAATGGTTCATAATTAAAAGGGAATAAAATTATCGTTTTACCCTTTTAGCAATATCTTGTTCCTAGAGTACCATTGACTTTACAAGTGAAGGTTGTGTCACAACAAGTTTGCGACGTGAGCACTCATAAAATTTTCAGTTCTAAAATTCAACCCAATAGGGAACCATTATTCAATCTATAAGAAGGTATAGATTCTATATCTGTTAAACTACGTCCCCAGCCATATATATCATTGAGTCCCCAAAACAATTGTTCTTAGCCTGATCATTCTGACAAACCTTAACGCATGAATCAAAGGATCAGATGACATATATAGGAGTTCATAGTTACCTCAGGATTAAGATCATTGTGTACATGATCATCGTTTGATGTGTTTAATTAATACTATGAAACGGTGTTTAAACAAGTATTAACAAATCACATCTGGTCCATTTCTATATATCACTATATATAAAGTACATTCACTAAAGTGTCCTACTACACTAGTGACCCGGATCTAGGTCACTTGTATTCATAATACTAGCAAACCGTACTAGCAGTAATTAATCTAAAGATTCTATAACTTTATTTTACTGCAAACTATTTCAAGTTCATTATCTCAATCTGGATTCTCTCATAGCAATATGAGATTAAGACCACATAGATGTACTTTGGAATTTTCTGATATTTACTCAATATTATCAACATAATATCGGACATAGTGTATATATATAATACTTCAAATAAATTATTTATTTCATTTAAAATATTTGTCAACTATAATTGCTTCAAGGGCACTATTCCCAAAAATCTCCCACTTGCCCTAAAGCAAATTGAGGCATCTCTCTCAGTGTGTCAATCACATTATCCTGAATGAATTTGTCTAATAAAGTCTTTGTTAATAGTTTTGTATAAAACTGTTTTGAAACCATCTTCAAGATCATTACATCAATTATGTAAAATTTTCTTAAATTAAATGATAATTCATTATATGTGCTATACCCTCTCATGATTTCAAGTTCTTCTAGAATAGTTGTATTTCCATTGTTTTTGCAATGAGATACTAGTAGTTTATTCAAGTTTGAAACCCTTTCCAGAATGGTAAAGAACTCAACTAAATCAAATAGCCTATTCAACCACTCATAGCTATTACATTTTGGCTTCTATGCTGAAACATACAAATATGAAATGTCTAATACATTTCTAGATTAATGTGTTTCCTCCACATTTATGGAAGCTGATTATGATATCAATCTTTTAAGATTTCTACCTGGTATAATATCAGTTCATCCTTTGGGATTTTAGGTCACTTTCTTATTACACAAACATATAATCTCCATTATATTCAAGATACTCAAAAAATAAAGTCTTTATAATTATTCAATGACTCGATCCGTCATTGGATTGACAATTGCTGACTATTCCCACCATTTAACAAATGTTAATTCGAAGACATAACATTCGATACATTAAACAATCCATCACTGAGTTGTTGGAATACTGTCTCATGTCCTTCTTTTCTAGTAAAATAATAAATGATCATTATTATTTAGATAATACATCCTCCTCACTAGGAAGGCAAAAATCCTTTCTTGGATTTTTATAAACTAAAGTATTTAAGTTTCTTATCTATATAAGTCGCTTGAGATAGTTCCAAAAGATTGTTATTTCAATCTCTATAGACTTGAATGTATAGAATATTCTTGGCTTTCCTATATCTAATATTTAGAAATGTTTAACTAACCATTTTTTTTCTATTGATAATTTCTCTACATCATTCCCAATGATCAGAACGATATCAATATTAAGAATAAGAATCACAACAGAATCTTTCTGGTTGAGATCTTCAAACAGTTTTGTCATGTCAGTTATTCAGTAAAGACTACTTAGACACCCATTTAAATTAATCTCATAATCCATGCATAAAGCAATGGATAAGAGTATGTAAACAGATTTAAGCTTGGTTACACTAGAAGGTATTTATTCAAGTAATAAATTATTCTTTCTTTTTATAACCTTAGGCTACTAACTTTACTTTGAAAAGTCTGTACTTTCCTCTGTTCTCCTCTTCATCTTGAATATCCTGTTTCACACGGAAATTCAATGAACTTTAGTTGGATGTTCAAGAATCTAGGTGTAATAGGAATTTCAAATTCCATCTCTAGATTCATGGTGTTTCACCCATAGTATGTGAATAAAATATAGTTCGATTGTGTTACACACAACCAACTAAACTTTATATTTGTGACAGAGTAGTTACTAACTAACGCTCCCACTACAATAAAGCTTTACATAATTTGTAATATTCTTTGGTTTTATCATTGATAATTATTAGTAACTTTCTTACTTGACTTGCAGCCATTATTTCTAGTACAAGTTAATTAGAAAAATATAGTGATTATAATAATTATGCTTCTTTAAAGTAGCATTTAAGAGATACAAACTCTTTTGTAGTCTTGTATGATTATTAAGTTGTTTCACTAAATGTCTTCATGGAAAATTTTCAATTTATTCACATAACCTGTAATGCCCTGGTTACCCCAGGACAGTTATGGTGAACCGGAAATTTGACTCGCTACCCAAGTCCTTTGGTTAAAAACGTGCTTCTAAGTGTTATTAAAAGGCTAAGGTACAAAATTAATCAAAAAGGAAAGGATATATTTTATTTAATACATAAAACTGTTCATGTGCCCATCAAAAACTTTTACAAGTTATTTACAACTCAAAATGGTCATTACTATTTCAAATTTACAAACCCACCGACCTAAGCGGCAAAAATAGGGTAAACCCCCTAGTTCCTCTGAGAACTCCTTGGTCGTGGTGGTCAAGCGGCCGCATATGTACACATCACCACCTAAGCTCTCCACTCAAGGCTGGGTGAGCTTTTCTTTCCCTTTACCTGCACCACATAGCACCCATGAGCCAAGGCCCAGCAAGAAAACACAATATAGCATGATATAATATCAACAATGATCATAATAATCATTCAGGACTTTCAGTCCAAAACAGAGGAGTGACAGTCGCAAAAGTCACTAAGGTGGGTACAACTCCCTTTAGCCATGCGACGATAGGGTCATCGAGCCTTAACAGATAAGTGAACCTTTCACTAGTTTAATCAGGATAGGTGCATGATGACTGGTCACCAACATAACCTTCCTCATGACTCTAGAGTCATAACTATGGAAAACTGTTCCCTAGCCATGTGACAAGCAGTCACCTAGGCCTTAGGGCCTGGCTCTGAGTAACTAGTCCTAGACTATCCAAGCGCTTATAAGTTTCATCGACCTTAGGGTCGGTCCAGTGTTAATGCCTGTCTCATGCCGAATAACTCGAATATATCTCCATAATAATGGGATCTCATCCATAAACCGCAATATGCACCCAAAATACACAAATATGCCCTCAACGGGCCAAGTTACCAAAACATCATAACAATCAAATGTGGACCCACATGCATGCATATAACATCATATTATAATATATTTCACATAAACATGCACATTATCATTTAATGGCATAATTAAACAGTTATGGCCCTCCCAGCCTTCTAATCCAGCCATTAAACCACATTAGGGATTTCGAGGCATTAAAACTATCCCATCCTTACAGAAATTTCATCCTCGAAATTTTCCTGAACAGCTCGGGATACTAATTCTGCATATCTGACTCCAGTTCCCAGGTCGCTTCCTCGACCTTGCTGTTCCTCCACAATACCTTAACCAAAGGTATTGTTTTATTCCTGAGAACCTTATCTTTTCTATCAAGAATCTGGACTGGCTGCTCCTCAAAGGAGAGATCTGGCTCAAGCTCCAGATCTTCATAACTCAAAATATGATTCACATTAGATACATACCTCCGAAGAGCTGAAACATGAAATACATTATGCACGGCTGACAACGCCGGTGGCAAAGCCAACCTGTAAGCCACCTGACCAATCCTCTCCAGGATCTCCAATGGACCTACAAACCTAGGGCTTAGCTTGCCCTTTTTTCCAAACCTTCTCACCCCTTTCCATGGCAAGACTCTAAGGAAGACATAGTCTCCCACTTGGAACTCCACGTTCCTGCGCTTGGGATCTGCATAGCTTTTCTGCCTACTCTGAGAAGCGAGCATCCGAGCTCTAATCTTCTCAATGGCCTCACTGGTCCTCTGGACTGCCTCAGGACCTAAGTATCTCCTTTCACCTGTCTCATCCCAATGAATGGGAGATCTGCACTTCCTACCATACAACATCTCATAAGATGCAACTCCAATGGTAGACTGATAACTGTTGTTATAGGAGAACTCTATCAAAGGTAGATACTTACTCCAAGATCCACCAAAGTCCAACACACATGCCCGCAGCATGTCTTCCAATATCTGGATGGTCCTCTCAGATTGCCCATCTGTCTGAGGATGATAAGCAGTACTAAACTTTAATTGTGTACCCATGGCATTCTGTAAACTCCCCCAGAACTTGGAAGTAAAAGTAGGGTCCCGATCTGACGCGATCGACCTAGGCGCTCCATGAAGGCACACGATCTCTCTCACATAGAGATCTGCATACTGGTCAACTGTATAAGCAGTCCTCACTGGAAAGAAGTGAGCTAACTTGGTGTAGCGATCCACTATCACCCAAATAGAATCATGCTCACCAACAGTCCTGGGTAAGCCCACCATGAAATCCATCGTGATGTCCTCCCACTTCCACTCTGGGATATCCAGAGGCTGCAATAACCTTGCCAGCCTCTGATGCTCAGCCTTGACCAGTTGACATGTCAAGCACTTAGCCACATACTCTACTACATCTCTCTTCATCCCAGGCCACCAATACAACGATCTCACATCCTGATACATCTTCGTGGTGCCTAGATGCAAAGAGTAAGGTGTAGTATGAGATTCATCCAGAATCTCTTGTCTCAAGGAAGTGTCTAACAGAACACATATCCGCCCCTTGTATCTTAACAAGCCTAACTCAGACACTGTATAATCTTTGGATGCTCCAGCCAGAACATCCTCTCTGATCTTGATCAGCTGTGGATCACTCAACCGACCGTGTTTGATTCTCTCCAACAGCGTAGACTGTAGCGAAATATTAGCCAACTGGCCCACCAGCAACTCTATACCAGCTCTGGTCATATCATCTGCTAATTCTCTAGCTATCAGCCTCATACCATAAATCTATCCTAGACCCTTCCGGCTTAAAGCATCAGCTACCACGTTGGCTTTTCCTGGATGGTACAAAATCTCACAGTCATAATCTTTTACTAACTCCAGCCAACACCTTTGCCTCATATTCAAATCTTTCTGAGTGAAGAAGTATTTTAGGCTCTTGTGGTCTATATAGATCTCACACTTCTCTTCGTAGAGATAATGCCTCCATATCTTTAAAGCAAAGACTACAGCCGCCAACTCCAAATCATGAGTGGGATATCTCTTTTCATACTCCTTCAACTGACGAGAAGTATAAGCAATTACCTTTTCTGACTGCATCAGAACACAACCCAAACCCTGATGAGAAGCATCACAATAAATCACAAACTTCTCCTGATCTTTCAGAAGACTCAGATTCGGAGCTGTAATTAACCTCTGCTTCAATTCCTGGAAGCTGTTCTCACATTTATCTGACCACACAAATTTCTGACTCTTGCGTGTCAACTCAGTCAACGAAGTAGCAATCTTTGAGAACCCTTCCATGAAACGCCTATAATAACCTGTCAATCCAAGGAAACTTCTAACCTCAGAAGCATTCTTTGTCCTTGGCCAGTCTTTGACCGCTTCAATCTTCGCTGGATCAACCTTAATCCCCTCCTTACTGACAATGTGCCCAAGAAAGGATACCTGAGATAACCAGAACTCACATTTCTTGAATTTGGCAAATAATCTGTGTTCCCTCAGTCTCTGTAGAACCAACCTTAGATGTTGCTCATACTCTGACTCAGACTGAGAATATACCAGAATATCATCGATGAAGACGATCACAAACTGGTCCAGGTAATCCTTGAACACTATGTTCATCAGATCCATAAAAGCAGCAGGGGCATTAGTCAATCCAAATGACATAACTAAGAACTCATAATGTCCAAATCTGGTACGAAAAGCAGTCTTCGATATGTCCCCCTCCTTGACCCTCGACTGATGATAACTAGATCAGAGGTCGATCTTTGAGAATACCTTCTTACCTTGCAACTGATCAAACAAATCATCTATCATTGGCAAAGGATACTTGTTCTTAATTGTCAACTTATTCAGTTCTCTGTAATCAATACACATCCTCAGAGAACCATCCTTCTTCTTCACAAACAGAACTGGCGCACCCTAAGGTGAGAAACTAGGTCTAATAAAACCTAAATCCAACAGTTCTTACAACTGCACTTTTAATTCTTTCAACTCAACTGAGGCCATTCTGTAAGGAGCTCTAGACACTGGCTCTGTCCCTGGTGCCAGTTCTATATTGAACTCAATTTCTCTGTGCGGTGGCAACCCTGGCAAATCTTCTGTAAGGAGCTCTAGACACTGGCTCTGTCCCTAGTGCCAGTTCCATACTGAACTCAATTTCTCTGTGCGGTGGCAACCCTGGAAAATCTTCTGGAAACACATCCAGGAATTCACAAACAAGTCGGGTCTCTTCTGGTCTGGCACGACCTGGGTGGTATCAACCACACTGGCCAAGAATCCAATGCAACCTCCTTGCAATAGATCCCTAGCCCTCAATACAAAAATCATAGGTATACGAGGTCCATGCACGGTACCAACAAACACAAAAGGATCCTCACCTTCAGGCTCTAAGGTGACCATCTTCCTTCTGCAATCAATGGTTGCCCCATACTTCACTAACCAGTCCATACCCAAAATCATGTCGAAGTCAGTCATAACTAACTCTATCAAATCCACTGATAACTCTCTGCCCTCCACTGTCACTGGCAAAGATCTGACCCATCTCCTGGATACCACTAACTCCCCAGCGGGTAATAAAGTTCCAAACCCCACTGCATAAAAATCACAGGGTCTACACAGTCTATCAATAATTCTACTAGCAACAAAAGAATGTGTAGCACCAGAATCAATCAATACATTATAAGGGGTTCCAGCACTAAGAAGCTGACCTGTAACAATTGAGGGAGAAGCCTCAGCTTCTGCTTGAGTCAATGCGAACACTCGAGCTGGGTTGAGCTGTCCGCTTTCCTGGGTTCTTCTTTTCTGATCTTAGGGCAATCCTTTTTAAGATGACCCACTGCTCCACATGAGAAGCAGGCCCTTGCCCTACATTCTCCCAAATAATGCCTCTTTCATCTAGGGCATTCAGGATAAGACTTCCAGGCTTCAATACCACCTGGACGACCCATTGAAATACCACGGGGCCACCTATCAGGACCTGGAACTGGGAAGGTATCAGGAACCTTCCTCTTCTGCTCACTGGGGCCTCCACCCCTACCTGAACCCACAAATGGAGGACCTCGCCTCCTGAATTCCTTTCTGGCTGCACTGTCACGCCAGATCCTGTTCTTTGCACTCTCAGCTGTGAGTGCCTTCTCAACCACCTATGCATAGGTAGTAACCCCAGCCACAGTGGTGATACGTACATCACGGGCTAATCTGGGTTATAGCCCCTGCATAAATCTCTCTCTTCTGGTCCCATCAGTGGGCACCAGCTCCATGGAAAATTTCGCCAAACAATCAAATTTTAAGGCATACTCGGTGACTGACAAATTTCCCTGAAGTAGCCTAATGAATTCCTCGGCCTTTGCCGCCCTGATAGCATCATTATAATATTTCTCATTAAACAAAGTTTGAAACTCCTCCCAACTCAAGGCATTAACATTTTTGGTCTGGGTAATAACCTCCCACCAGATCCGGGCATCCTCTCAAAACATATAAGTGGCACAGGCCACCCTCTCATTACCAGATACCCTCATGAAGTCAAGGATAGTGGTAATCATACTCATCCATTGCTCTGCCTTGGCAGGATATGCATTGCCTTCAAATACTGGAGGTTGTTGCTTCCTGAACCTTTCATAAAGAGGTTCCCATTTATTTCCAACCTCAGGCTGATGCCCAGCTGCTGGCACCAACACAGAAGGTGCCTCTGATCCACTGGCCACTACAGGTGCTTGTTGCTATCTCTAGAGACGAAGCTCTTCTCCCTGTCTCAACACTATTGCCTACAGATTGCTAACTATCTGATGCCAGTTTACAGGAGCTGGCTGTGGAATCTGTGACTGGTCATTTTCTTGACCCTGACTATTATTATTCTGGCCTTGATCACTTTGGCCAGCTGAAGTATCTGTCTGCCCTGGATTCACTCTTATCTCTTATACCTTGCTGAAACAATGGTCAATACGGCCAATCAGGTAGTAATAACTAAACCTCTTGCCGCCTTACGGTCCAAGAACAAACAGACAATTATCATATTCCACAGTTATACAATTATACAAGCAGATACATGTTTATAGCATTTAACACTTAGCATGTATCACATAATAATTCACAAACAACAATACTATTAAGTGTGTTCCAACAATATCAGTACTAATAAGCACACAGTTGCTGAGGATATAATATTTTAGGGCACAGGTTTAACATGGTGTCTCATGCATATAGGTAAAGCATATATACTATATTTAAGCATTTATACATATAACTACATAAATAGTTACCAAATTATGAGTTGAGCTTGACTTCAGTGATGTGTGTACATGCCCAGCCAGTCTACAGGAACCCTAACCTTGGCATGCTCTAATACCAAGTTGTAATGCCATGGTTACCCCAAGACCGTTACGGTGAACGGTGAACTGGAAATTTGACTCGCTATCCGAGTCCTTTGGTTAAAAATGTGCTTCTAAGTGTTATTAACAGGCTAAGGTACAAAATTAATCAAAAAGGAAAGGATATATTTTATTTAATACATAAAATTGTTCATGGGCCCATCAAAAAATTTTACAAGTTATTTACAACTCAAAATGGTCATTACTATTTCAAATTTACAAACCCGCCGACCTAAGCGGCAAAAATAGGGTAAACCCCCTAGTTCCTCTAAGAACTCCTTGGCCGTGGTGATCAAGCGGCCTCATATGTACACATCACCACCTAAGCTCTCCACTCAAGGCTGGGTGAGCTTTTCTTTCCCTTTACCTGCACCACATAGCACCCATGAGCCAAGGCCCAGCAAGAAACACAATATAACATGATATAATATCATCAATGATCATAATAATCATTTAGGGCTTTCAGTCCAAAACAGAGGAGTGACAGTCGCAAAAGTCACAAAGGTGGGTACAGCTCCCTTTAGCCATGTGACGATAGGGTCACCGAGGCTTAACAGATAAGTGAACCTTTCACTAGTTTAAACAGGATAAGTGCATGATGACTGGTCACCAACATAACCTTCCTCATGACTCTAGAGTCATAACTATGGAACATTGTTCCCTAGCCATGTGACAAGTAGTCACCTAGGCCTTAGGCCCTGGCTCTGAGTAACTAGTCCTAGACTATCCAAGCGCTTATAAGTTTCATCGACCTTAGGGTCGGTCCAACACTAATTCCTTAGAGTCATTCAACGCTGATATATATTAGATCTAATCTTTATTCGGCCCTGCGTTATGGACGCTTATGCCGTTTCTGACTTTTAGGTCAGTGATACACGACCAGTGTCGTCCCTGACTAATCAGTGCCATACACAGGTAAACAACATCCACTAGCATTTAATATGCAATTAATGTCCACATTTATCAACCAACATGCCTTAACAACAATCATGCATGTCATATACACAGGGTGCAGTTTTCTTACCTCTGATTCGAGTGAGAATGAATGAAAGAATGACCCTTGAGAACGATCTGACTTTTTGTCATTTAGTGGTCACCTAGTCATAACCAAAATATGGGATGCCATCAATAAAATGAACATCAAAGGTTCCCAAACCAAGATCTAGCCTCCGGGACATCAATCCCCACTAATCCGGGTAGTAGGAACCATCCCGAGGCCTAAAACCAAGTTCCCGAGGCCAAAACACTCAAACGAGCTCAAACCTATCCAAGGGTTGTGGCCCTAACACCTTGGACCGCGGCCCCTAGCCACTCCAGGAGCAAGGGTCACGGCGCCCAGCAAGGCCAAACTTGCTCCACCAGCTTCTTCGAGCTAGGGCCGCGGCCCCCAACCCAAAACCATCCCCAAACTCGTTTTCCTTCATCCCAAACCCTCCAAAAACATACCTAAACACTTCAAAATCATCAAATCAAAGTTCCCAAGCTTCCCAATGATCCAAAACCATCAAATCCTGAGGCTCGAACGAACCAAAAACTCAACGATTCACAAAAGCCAATTCTAAGCTTAGAAACTCTAAAAACTCAAAACTTAAAACTTAGATTACCTTCGATTAGGTTGTTTCTCGTCAAATTCTTCAGTCAAGAAGCTTCTAATGTTTCCTAGGATCGCTATGCCTTGATCCTCGCTTGATTCCGACTCCTAGAACTCGAAATTTCCTTGAAAATGCTTCGAACGGTAAAATGAACTAACGGGAAGAGAACGAGAGGTGTTCTAACATACGGTTCTATCTGACAAGCTACTTCAAGCTTAAGTAACCTAAAATAAAACCTAATGCTCGGGGTCCTGAAAACACCCCCGGGGACATTATAGTCAAAACTTCCAGAATTTCCTCCTGATCTCAATAACTCCCAATTTATCATCAAATAACATTCTCATTATCCAATATCCCAATAAAAGACCCCCATTATGACAAAACCGCTAATTTATAATATAAGGTTGTCTCATGCCGAATAACTCGAATATATCTCCATAATAATGGGATCTCATCCATAAACCGCAATATGCACCCAAAATACACAAATATGCCCTCAACGGGCCAAGTTACCAAAACATCATAACAATCAAATGTGGACCCACATGCATGCATATAACATCATATTATAATATAATTCACATAAACATGGACATTATCATTTAATGGCATAATTAAACAGTTATGGCCCTCCCGGTCTTCTAATCCAGCCATTAAACGACATTAGGGATTTCGGGGCATTACATAACCACTTATGAATCCCAACTTTTAAGTCTTTGATGTTGTAAAATCAAACATGTACAAAGTATAACAAGTGTTAAAATTATTGAAATAATAAAGACGATAATGATCACTCATTATCTATTTAATATTATCTAATATGATTATATTCCATTTCTAAAATACTAATTTTTCTTAGCATTCTAGTTGTATGTGAGTTGGGTTTGAATTCCAAGTTCACATGCAATTCAGTTGAATTCCAAATTTGAGTTTAGACTTCCTTTTGATCATATCAAACAACTCTTTAAGTGACTTTACTTTGAATGTTGCATGAAAATTTCAGAAATTTTCTTTACATTCAACAAAAGTAAACTTATCTTAAATAAATGTCAATCAATATTGACTTACTATTTATTATCTCTTTCATATTTGAATAATAAAATATTCAACATACATCTCTATGTATTAGCTAAATGGTTATGTGATTTTTGAGCCTTTATTAGATAAAGGTGTTTTGATAAACTTTAATTAATAGACTATATAAACGGATAGAGAACCAATGAATGGTTCTAATAAAATATTGTCTTTTATTTGTTTTATGTGTCTAATTAATTACAAATCAATCTAAAAAAATAATTCACATATATGTTCCACTTAATTATTTTTGGAATAATATGTCTTATTTATTAAATCTATGATTTGCACAATAACGAATAACGAATAATTCATAATTATCATTTATACTCATTGATGAAATAGGTGGAACAAATATATTTAAAAAATAACAACTGAATTTATTATTGAAAAGAAATATCAAATTTGTTCACTCGTCAAATAAATCAATCTAAAATACAGTTTCTAGAAAGAATTCTAGAACTAATTTAAAGAAACAAACTTAATACAAAGTTGAAAATAAAAAACTAAATTCCATGCCAATTATTTCTTGGTCTACCATTCTGCAAGCATTTTCTTGTTTCTCTTTCACATTTCTTTCTTTTCTTGAATAATGTGTTCCTGAAAATAAGACAAAATATGGATTGTGGCATAAAAATTTGAATGAACTATTCAAATACCCTTTCTTCTTGTAAACTTCTCAAGTGATCTAAAGAGTCTCAACGTCTTTTTCTCTTTTGACTTATAAACTACCGCTAGTTTGGTCAAGATGCACTAGTCGTGCTCGAAAGCCTAGATACACCTTCGGAGTGTAACCCATTATTTTCAATCAATGACTTAACTCTAGAGTGTGTCTTAGGGTCAGTCAAACTTGAAATACATCACTAATTATATTCTCATAAGAGAAGTCAACCTTGAGATAAAATAAACATATTCGGAAGACTTTCCTTAGGGTAGCCGCAAACGGAGGCGACACAAGGCCCTTCCTATGCCTCTCGGTGTTCAATAATGGAGACCATTGGACTTATTGTCATAACTTCCTCTCTCACTCACTATTTTGGAAAAGTGTGTTTTTCACAAAATCAATATTTTTTTAATTTAGTTGTAAAAATAAATCTAATTATTTTTATCAAATGATATTCTAATAATTACTAATCCAATTAAGTAAAAAATAAAAAATTATTCCCTTAATTCTAATTTTAATTTTGTTTTAATTAAGAGAATACCATTTTTATTTTAATAAAATATTTTTCATTAAAATAACAAATTAAACAACTTTAATTTTGATTTACCATCTTAACTAATTAAGATTAATTTTATTATTATATGAATTATCATAAATAAACATATAATAAAATATAGGACGTTCCTAATAACATGTTTCTACAACGAATGTAATGCATGCTAATTACATACTGCGTGGGTATATGAATGACATATTATAATGCATGACAAAATATTAAATATTTTAATCACATTCAAACATTTCTAATAAGTAAAGGGTTGGTAACTTTTGGGTATTTCTAGAAAAATTACAACACTTTCAGAAAATACACGAAAATGTAACCTAGATTAACTAAGGTCTGATGGAGAGCACCTTGATCTCGAACCTTGAGATGTAGTCTTGTTGAGCCAATGCCACCCTTTTCCATATTCATTATGAAATATACAAAATTTTTATTACTTTAAACAAACTTTTAAAATAATTAAAATTTGGGTTTTAACACTCAAATAGTTTCTAAGGCCCAATTTGAATTTGGGTAATTTAATTTAAAAATTAAATTAAAAAAATTAATTTTAATAAATTAAAATTCATAATAATTTTAATTTTGGATATTTTAATTAAAATAATTTTAATTATGGAAGAGAATAATTAAAACATTTTTAATTAAGGGAAATAATCAATATTATTTAAATTAAAGAAATTTCCATATTAAAACCATTTTAATTCAATTTCAGATTTTTTAATTAAATGAATAATTAAAATAATTATGGTAACAACACATTAGGGTTTGTAAGATACAAACCCTAGGTGTGTAACAATGTGGGGTGGCGGCAAGGGAGCGGCGGTGCTGCACGACCTGGGCGTGTGGTAGGCACGGCGTATGCATAGGGCACGGGGTGCAGCTAGGCGTACATGGGCACGGGGTGCGGCTGGGCACAGGTGCGACAGTGGGTGTGGCTGGGCGCAGGCACGACAGGGATTGCACGACTAGCACGGATGGGCTATAGGAGCGCGGGCCTAGGAAGGCAGGCGCGTAGGCATGCGCAAGTGCAGGGGCACGACTCGGGGCTCAAGATCAGGCTCGGGCTCGGGGCTTGGGCCATCTCAGAATTTCATCCAACATTTTAAAAGAAAAATTACATAATTCCTATGCCCGAAAATTGTCTTACATTTTTCATCTTGAATTTTGAGAACAATTCCTAAACCCAAAAGCAACATTATAAACAACTCTTAAGAATCTATCGTCATGAGTACAAACATTCATCCATTCAAACATATATCACATATAATATAAAAATGCATATCGTCCCACACAATAATTAATAACATGAAGAGATTAATGATGTGCTTTGGTACCAATTGTTGGAAAAACAATCAGAGTGCACATCAAAATTGGCGTGGTGGGCCCAGTGTTATAAATACCAAAAATTTTCATCTCTCATTTAAACAATTTATATGTTTAAGAAAACATCCAGACAGAAACATTAATATGCAATATCATTAATCATGCAACGTATATAAATATAACTATACACATATTTACATATACCATAAACACATTTATACAAATATTCAAGAACATAAATATTTACATTTTGAAGCCTATCAAGTGTTCTTGAGTCTTTTCGTATATTTATCGATCTTCCAATCCAAATCTTTGAGTACTCTAACCACGATCTTCCGGAGTATTTTCTACACCTCAAGATGTGTTTAGGCAAATAGAGAACATGGGTTAGTAATTTTGAAATCACATGTATATCTCAACACATGAGAACTTGAATTATGGCTTGAGAAGGGTTAGAATAAAAGAAGAAGATGATGACAGTTTCTTGTCTGACGAATTCTGAAACTTTTTCTCTCACTTTTCACTGACTTGTTTTACTTCTTCTTCTTCTATAATAAGAGATTGAGAGATTATATATTACCATATTATTCCTAAAAATAATAGTAATATAATAATAATAATAATAATAATAATAATATCATAATGATGATAGGAATTGATTTAGGTAAATATCTAACCTACCAAATTTGAAAAAAAAACTATTTTAAAATTATAAAATTAATAAATAATAAAATAAAAACAATACTAATATAGTATCAGTATACCGCTACACGCATGCCACAGTCCCTGGACTGTGTCATGCGTGAATAGCAGCATTCCTTTTTCAGGGATATTGTATTTTTCTTTTATTTATTTAATTAAAATCAATCCTTCCACAAAATATGGTATTATCTTTTTATGGAAAATATCACAACCATATTTCAAAATTTAAATTTTAAATTCAAAATTCAAATTGATGATCATCATTATCATCATCTTTTAAAATTCAATAAATCAAAATTATTTTGACTTACCAATTTTATTTTCTTCCACTCAAATAAAATAATTAATTTCAAAAATTTATTTATTTATATATATATTTCGAAAATTATATATTGAAATTAATAAACATATTTTTTGAAAATTTAATAATTAATTCCAAATTAATTATTCAACCTCAATTACCATATAATTTTATATTTGACCCGAAGAATAAAATTCTTCTTAATATTTTCAAATTATAGTTTTACCCTAGTATCAACTCTTCTCTTGATATGATGTTGATATAGCCACCCTGGGGACCTATGGACCTATAATATCAAGCTCCAATAAATATTAGATTATTAATCAAAGCTATTTGATTAAATAATCATATTTATTAATCTCATGATTACTCTACTATAAATATGATATTGAACTCTTGATAATTATAGACATATATTTACAGAGTACTTTATTAAAGAATAAAATGTCCATTGATTTAATCATTACATACAGCGTTAATCCTCTATTAATGGTTCATAATTAAAAGGGAATAAAATTATTGTTTTACCCTTTTTACTATATCTTGTTCCTAGTGTACCATTGCCTTTACTAGTGAAAGTTGTGTCCCAACAAGTTTGTGACGTGAGTGCTCATAACATTTTCAATTCCAAAAGTCAATCCAATAGGGAACTATTATTCAATCTATAAGAAGATATAGATTCCATATATATCATTGAGTCCCCAAAATTATTGTTCTTAGCCTAATCATTCTGACAAACCTTAATATATGAATCAAAGGATCAAATGACATATATAGGAGTTCATACTACACCCAGGATTAAGATCATCGTGTATATGATTATCATTTGATGTGTTTGATTAATAATATGAAATAGCGTTTGATCAAGTATTAACAAATCACATCTGGTCCAGTTCTATATATCATTATATATAACGTACATTCACTAAAGTGTCCTACTACACTAATGACCCGGATCTAGATCACTTGTATTCATAATACTAGTGAACCATACTAGTAGTAATTAATCTAAAGATTTCATAAATTTATTTTACTGTGAACTGTTTCAAGTTCATTGTCTCAATATCGATAATCTCATACCAATATGAGATTAAGACCACATAGATGAACTTTGGAGTTTTATGATATTTACTTAATATTATCAACATAATATCGGACATAGTCTATATATATAATAATTTAATTCTATCATTTATTTCATTTAAATCATTTGTCAACTATAATTGCTTTAAGGGCACTATTCCCAACATGTTGTTAGGGTAGCATGGTTGTAGCATAAAATAGATTTCTAGCCACAAGTTATGCCATAATCATCCATCGAGGATCACACACACTAGCCTTGCTACAAGTACTTGCTAATGTTGGAACTGAATCTGAATATGCACAGATCTAAACTTATGTCAGATTATCAAGATTACATAGTGAATTCACAAGACATACCTGATTCTGTGATGATGGATATGAGAAGGATTATGAGTTTATGGTCCTCCATAGACTAATCTTTACTCTCTATGGATCTCACTCAATTAATGAGAATAGAGGAGGAGAGGTGATGGGAGATTAGCCTTGGGGACCAAACCCTGTAGTATTCTTTATATAGTAATCTAATTAGAACCCCATTAACCCTAATTAGGTTTACTATTGGGTATTACACATTACAAAGCCATACCGTATAAGATGTTTAATTGGACTCTCTTAATTAGATCACTTAGTTAGCCCAACTTAGAATATTAGCTCAAATACAATTGTCTTAATTTTTTAGCCCACACATTAAGTTATTAAAAATAACCCAAAAATCTCTCACTTGGGCTACAAATTAATTCTAGTAACAATTACATTTGATAACCTTAGGTGCACAAACTTGCTAATTATTCTTAAAAACATCTTCTTTAAACAATTTGTTCCATCTCCTATACCAATATGAGACCAAAGCGACATTTGTTACTTTAATCGTAACTCGATCCATCAATGATCACCATATCAAATAAATTCAATGACATAGATCAAGTATGGATGTGTAACTAGAAATTACATGCAATGTGATCTCAATCATGCCTATTTCCAATTAGAACTTTATTCTTTAGTGTGATCAATCCTCAGTCTTTCAAACTATATGTTAAACCACAATTGAAAGATAACACATCCAAAGCAATAAAGATAACAAAACCATCAACTTTATTCTGCAGAAAACTGAACATACATAAAGTAGCATAATAGTGTCAACAAATAATAACTAAATACAGAACACAAACTCCCACTAAAACTACATATCATCAAATAAGACAACACCCATGTGAGCAATATGCCCATGAAAGACCTTGGGTCTCAAAACTTTGGTTAGTGGGTCCGCTTGCATTAAGTTTGTTCCTATATGTTCAATAGACACTATCTTACTCTTAACTCTCTCTTTAACAACTAGAAACTTGATGTCTATGTGTTTAGACTTTGAAGAGATTCTATTGTTATTTGAATATAGAACTGCTGATAGATTGACACAATAAATATTTAGTGGGCTTTCAATTCCATCCACTACTCGCAACCCAGTAACAAAATTTCGCAGCCATATTGCATGATTGGTTGCCACATAACAAGCTATGAACTTTGCTGCCATGGTGGAAGGAGCAATGAGTGACTGCTTGGCACTTCTCCAGGATATAGCTCCTTCTGAAAACATATATACATAGCCAGAAGTGGATCTTTTAATATCTTGGCAACTTGCTAGATTGGAGTCAGAATACCCAATGATCTCCAAATTTTCTGACTTACGATAGGTGAGCATGTAATCCTTTGTTCTTTGTAAGTACCTCATAACATGTTTAGCTGCTTTCCAATGATCCATGTCGGGGTCACTTAAGTATCTACCCAACATACCCAATATGCACCAAATCTGGACGCGTACATACTTGAGCATACATAAGACTCCCAACAACCGAAGAATAAAGAATCTTTTGCATCTATTTTCTTTCAATTTCATTCATGGGGCATTGGCTGAGACAAAACTTGTCTCCTTTGGAAACATGAGTATCTCCTTGTGCACAATCTTTCATGCCAAATCTAGCAAGTACCTTCTCGATATCGCTCTTTTGTGATAACCCAAGGACACCCCGAGAGCAATCTCAGTGTATCTTAATTCCTAATACAAAATAGGCATCACCAAGATCTTTCATTTCAAAATGTTTTGTTAGAAATCTCTTGGTTTCTTGCAATAGGCCTATATTGCCATGAGCCAAAAGTATGTCATCAACATAGAGCACTAGGAAGATAAATTTACTCCCACTAAACTTTTGATATACACAATCATCAACTGCATTGACCGCAAAACCGCATGAGACAATGATTTGATGAAACTTATGATATAATTGACGGGAAGCTTGCTTGAGACCTAGATGAATCTTTTGAGTTTGCAAACTGACTTTGGATCACCTAATACAAAGTTTTCTGGCTATGTCATATATATGGTTTCCTCAATGTAACCATTGAGAAAAGTTGTCTTAACATCCTTCTGGTGCAACTCTAAGTCAAAATGAGCTTCAAGTGCCATTATTGTCCTGAAAAGAATCTTTCGATGATACTAGAGAGAAAGTTTATTTGTAGTCAATACCTTCCTTTTGAGTAAAACCCTCGGTGACTAGAAGCGCTTTATACCTCTTAATGTTGCCTCTAGAATCCCTTTTGGTTTTAAATATCCATTTGCAACCAATGGACTTCCCACCTACAGGCAACTTGACAAGATCCCAAATGTTATTGTCTTTCATGGATTTCATCTCATCATTCATGGCATTAATCCACTTTTAACAATTAACACTTTGTTTGTCTTGTTGGAAGTTAATTGGATCATCTTCCATTATCCCTATGTCAAACTCATGCTCTTGAAGAAATACAATGTAATCACTTGAAATTGCACTTATTTTCTCTCTAGTTGATCGCCTAAGTGGCACTTCCTCTTGAGGTTGTTAGGTTTTCTCTTCTGGAGCAACCTCTTGATTTTGAGTAGGGAGTTCCATAGGTAATTCCTCATTGTTGTCTTGAATTGTGTCTTGAACAATGTCAACAGGTTGATTATTGTCAATAACAACATTCTGTAAAGGAATAGATTCATCTTCAAAGACAACATTCCTAACTTTATCTCCCCCCTCAAACACAACATCCTCAAGAAATCTCGCATTTCCCGTCATGAAAAAGGACTCAGTTGCGGGATCATAAAACTTAAAACCCCTGGACTGTTAAGGATATTCAACAAAATAACAACTAATTTTTCTTGAGTCCAGTTTGTTTTCATGTGGCTTATAAGGCCTTGCCTCAGCTGGAAAACCCCAAATGTGTAAGTGTTTAATGCTAGGCTTTTTGTCTATCAATAGTTCATAAGGGATTTTAGCCACCGCTTTGCTAGGTACTCTATTTAGTATGTAGGCTACAGTCTTAAGTGCCTCTCCCTAGAGTGATTCTGGTAAAGAAGAATGACTAATCATACTTCTTATCATGTCCTTAAGTGTTCTGTTTCGTTTCTCAGCAACACTATTCATGCGAGGTTTCCCTGGTATTGTGTATTGCGGGACGTTCCCACATTCCTCTAAGAATTTGGCAAAAGGTCCTAGACGTTGTTCACCTGATCCGTCATATCTACCATAGAATTCACCACCACGGTCAAATTTGACAGCTTTATTCTTCTCACCTAGTCGATTTTCAACGTCAGCTTTGAAGGCCTTAAAAACGTCCAAGGATTGTGAATTTTCATGGATTAAGTATAAGTACCCATAACGAGAATAGTCGTCTGTAAAAGTGATAAAATACTATTGGCCATTCCAAGATGCTATAGGGAATGGACCACATATATCAATATGCATCAATTGTAAGACGCCAGAACTCCTTTTGGCACTTAACTTCCTAATGTTTGTCTGCTTCTCTTTGATACATTCAACACATACATCATGGTTCGTGTAATCAAGGGGTTCAAGTATTCTGTCTGACACAAGTCTCTCTATTCTCCTTTTGGAGATGTGTCGTAAGTGCTTGTGCCATAAGGTGGCAGAATTCTCATTTGATAATTTGGGTTTTGTACTAGGGGTGGCAATTTGGGTCACGACACAACACGACACGATTAAGGTAAACACGAACACGACACATTTAATAATCGTGTCGTGTTTGTGTTTGAGTTTTTGACACGTTTAATAATCGTGTCGTGTTCGTGTTTACCTTAATCGTGTCGTGTCATAATCGTGTTGACCCGTTTAATAATCATGTCAGACACGATAACACGAATAATTTGCATAGGTTTGATGATTTTTTTCATATAGTTATGATTAATCGTGTTATTGTGGTCGTGTCGTGTTGACCTGTTTAATAATCGTGTCGTGTTCGTATTTTTGACACGTTTAATAATCGTGTCGTGTTCGTGTTTACCTTAATCGTGTCGTGTCATAATCATGTCGACACGAATCTGATACATTTACACGAATTGCCAGCCCTATTTTGTACTTCTTGATGTTATTTGCAAGGTTTCATGAGATGAAGCATTTGTATTTAGCATATATAGTTGATCAATTAATGAACCAGTCACCACAAGAGTAGAATTAAGAAAAATGCTAAATTTATTATTCCCAAATGAACAAGAATAACCAAAGTTGTCCAAAACAGAATTAGAAACCAAATTCCATCTAAATGACGGTACTACATAAGTCTCTCTTAATTCAATAAAATGACCATTCTCAAAAGATAATCTAAAAGTGTCAATGGCTTCAAGTGGAACTGCTTTGTCGTCGCCCACATAAATGAACCTTTCAGCATCACTTGGCGGCTGGCTCCAAATGCAACCATGCATAGAAACACTTGTATGAGTAGTAGCACCAGAATCTACCCACCAAGTATTGCTAGGTACAGAAGTCAAATTAACTTAAGAACAAACAAAGGTGAAAAGTCTATCTCTCTTTATACGCCATGCAACGTATTTGGACATTCCTTCTTCACATGCCTAGGTTTCTTGCAAAAGAAGCAAGTGAATCCCTCATCCTGAGTCTTTTATTTCTTGGGTTGTGAAGTTCCCACTGCAGTTTCCTTATCCTGAGTCCTCTTTCGGTTGTTGCTCTTTGAGGTAGTTGCAACATGAGCACTTTCAATCTTTTCACGCTTCAGTCTATCCTCTTCTTCCACACAGTGTGAAATGAGTCCATTTTCCATTTTGATTGTCATAACTCACTATAAACTGACCATAGTGTGCAGGAAGGAAAATGAATATCAAATGCACAAGCAAGTCATCAAACAAGTCAAGCTTTAGTGCCTTAAGTTTGGAAGCGGTGTTAGACATCTCCATAATGTACCCCCTAATATTTCCTTTTCCCTTATACCTCATCCGGACAAGGTCAGCCAAATGCTTGCTTGTCTCAGCCTTTTCGTTCTTTGCAAAACGTTTTTCAATTTCTTTGAGGAAATCCTTTACAAATACCTCATCGGACATACCACCCTTGAATGCTTCTGGAACGTTGCGCTTTAGCATCATTAGACTTAAGTGATTAGAACATTCTCACTTCTCAAAGTTTGCCTTTTCATCAACAGAACCTTTCTCTGTAGGAGAAGCAGGTTGTTCTTTCCTTAATGCATAGTCTAAATCCATGCAGTCGAAAACCAACAGAATGTTCTCTTTCCAACTCTTAAAGTTTGTGCGGTTAAGCACAGGAATTGAGTTCATGTTGGCAGCAATATTAGCAGCAGAAGCAGTAACTAACAAATCCAGAACAAACAAATAACATATGCTCACATAATAGAAATTCATGTCATAATATACAAAATAGTAAAATAAAATAATATTAAAAGACACAAATTTCAATCAACTGTAGTGGTGAGTCCCTTTAAACAAGATACCTAGCACAACATTGATGTTTAGTCTTTGGATAGAAACAACAATTTGTTTGTGGTACTCTCCATGCAGAAATCAAATACTAATAATAAATTCGGTCAAACAACAACCTTCTTTTGGATCGGTATGTTGTTAACTTGGAAACTTTATAATTATCACACATTCATTCATGCATGTGTATTTGTTGTTTGGCCAATCAATAGCCTTCCTTTGGGCTGATCATTGATCACATAAACAAAAAACACATACATCTAATTATCTCAAAATAAATAAATCTACGCAAAAGAGGTTACTTTGCAATATTTTGCTTTAATTAATTTATTTTA
Organism: Humulus lupulus; assembly: GCF_963169125.1. NCBI lineage: Eukaryota > Viridiplantae > Streptophyta > Magnoliopsida > Rosales > Cannabaceae > Humulus > Humulus lupulus. Next base: position 98,885,075 of record NC_084793.1, read on the forward strand.
AAATATAGGACATAAAAATTAAGTGTCCGAATCTAATTTTTTTACCATAAATAAATATAATCATGATCACATCATAATTTCATATCCATAATAATATTCATACAAATTTTATGAATTTAATAACAAAATAAATTCATATAGGTATTTTATAATCCGAAAAATACACAATAATTCATGCTTTAATGATATTGTACTTAAATAAATAAAGTATAAATGCATTAAAACTGAAACCAAAATTTATGGTAAATTGTAAAACGTATACACAAATATTGTTTAACATATGCAAACTGCTTACATTATTTGTGTAGGCCTTTATTTTATTTGTTGAATCAAAATGTAAATAGTCACACAATTCAGAACAAATCAGAGACTATATATATACATACATAACTCTACAATACAAAAAAGAGATAAATATATATATATATGTATATAGATATGCATTTGTATAACTCATTCATATTATGATTTCAATATAAAGAATAGATTATTGTTAACAAAATCATGGTATATTATATTGATCATAAAGGATTACGCCAGCCACTCATGAATTTGGAGAGAGAGAAAACTAAAATAAAATCTGATTGCAATGAATCAAAGTACAGATCATGTAATCAGTCAATATAAAAAATTAGTATTGCCGACTAACATAGAAATCTTAATGACTGATCATGTTGTACCCTAATTTTAGCCCGAGTTCATTCACTCAGTTCAGATACACCTGGCAAATAAATATACGGAGAAATAAGCAAGGGAATGATATATGCTTATTATCCACGTAGACAACTCCAGTTTCATGTGGACACGTGTGGTTTTAGGCGTCCTGTGTTAAACTCGAGCTACAGACACGAAGGTTGTGAAGCGCGAGCTCATAATATTCAAACGACAGTCAAAGTACGAGCTTGGGGGAAATATTCAGCTCGTGGTAATTCGAATATATTGCACACCCACGGATCCCCAGAGACTCAAGTCCTTTTATGCGTTTATTTATGACCAGATTGTCATATTTAATGTCCCAGATATTAGGAGAACATTTATCGTATGATCAAATGATATCCCATTATAAATGGGAAATATATGTATTAAATGTAATAAATATGTATATATGTGATTATCTCACGCGGTTACCCAAACCTGTCTATGAAATTCCTTTATAAATATTGGGAATGTACGATAGGGGAGAAGACCATTATTCTGTAATACTGAAACTTTGCCAAAATAGAGAGAAAAACAACAATAATATAGACTCATGGACTAGGTAGATTTTAACCACTGAATCACGTAAAAAAATTTGTGTTCTTGTGAATTCATTTCATTTTTCATTACGGTTTATTACTAAGCACTAATCTACCTTATTATTTCTTAATACACTGTTGGCGAAAAATTGCGTCAAAGGTTTGGTGCTTTCATTGAGAGGGAAATTAGTGCTTCATCGAAATCCCAGTCAAATCTCATCATGATGTTCACTCGCTCAATGCACGACAATGAGATAGAACAGCCTGGTGGGCAGGAGGCCCATCATACCGCTGTTTCGAACAAGCATGGCCCAAAAGTCCAGCAACATCCGGGAAAACAACCGGCGGGTCATGGCGACACTGGGAGTTCGGCGTCATTTCCACCGAATCCAAACCCAAACTACTTAAATGTCGTTGAGATGGAAAATATGCAGTTAAGAAGCCATCTCGCTAAGGCAAACAGGAAAATTGAGGAGGTTTTGGCTCGATTACCCCCTCTCACAACCAGTATCCCGAGCTAATCAGGTAAATTTCGGGGACGAAATTTCAATAAGGAGGGGATAGTTGTAATGCCCCGAATTCCCCGTTGTGTTTAACGGCGTGAACAGTAGGCCGGGAGGGCCGTACTTGCTTAATTATGTTATTAATTGATAAAATGCATGTATCTGTTGATTATATTATGATATGATGTGAAATGCATGCATGTGAGTCCATATTTATTATTACAGGGGTGTGGTGGTAATTTGGTCGTTGAGGGTAAATTGATTATTTATTCGCATGTTGGTGATATAATTTGAGACCACATTATGATGTGGGTTTGTTCGAGCTATTTGGCATGAGACGATCAAGGAATGTTGATTATCGGTTTGGTCATAACAGGTTTAAGCTCAGGGCTCGGGGTGAGTCTCGGGGTGTTTTAATGATTAGAGTGTTACCGGACATTAAAGGGTAACGGAAGGTGAAATATTGGTGTTTGAGGATATTGAGATTAGCGGGAAAAGGGAAGCGTTAATTATGATTAACGGTGTAGGAGGAAAATGTCAAAAGCTACCCTTGAGTTGGTTTTAGAAGCTTTAAATACCTAGGGGTATAATGGTCATTTGGGATTTGGATATATATGGTTTAGATGGCTGTAGAGAAAACATAACCAAAACAGAGTTTTGCTTCTTCTCCTTTCCGTAAGTTCATTTCTCTCTTCTTCCTCTTTGGAGTTTTGAGCTCAAGGTGTGAAATTAAGCTAGGGAACTTGGAGGTTGAGGTTGTAGACATAGCTCAGTCATTGAAGAGGGTTTGGTTTCGAATTTGAGGTGAGTTTTATCCATTGTTTTACTGGTTTTGCTCTGTTTTCGTTCATAGTTTTCAGCTTTAGATTTCGGTATGGAAAGTTGGAATCAAGGGGAGTTCTTGGGATGTTTTACTTGGGTTATGATGAGGGATAGTTATGGGTGATGTTTGGAGGTTTAAATTGGTGTTTGAGAGAGGTTTGGGTGGTGTTTAAATTGGGTTTGAAGGGTTGGTTTCAAGGGAAAACGCAAGGGAGGAAAAACAAGGGTTTTGGCTGAAATGGAGCTTGCGCCGCGGCATGGCAGGGGTGAGCCGCGGCCCTTGGGGGCTGCTGGGTTTAGGCGCCTCTGTCTGAGGGGCGGGCCGCGGCATGGCCAAGGAGGGTCATGGCCCTTAAGGCATTTTTGGCCAGAATTAGCTTTTTGGCTCGGGGATGCAAGCCTAAGGCCTCGGGATTGAACCTACTACCCGGTTGAGTAGTGTTTGAGGTCCCGGAGGTTAGGTTTTGGGTTGGGAGCCTTTTATTATTCATTTTATTGATGGAATCCCATGATTTGGTTATGACCAGGTAATCGCTAAAGGACCAAAAAGTCGATCGTTCTCAGGGTTGTTCTTTTATTCGTTCTTGCTCGAACCAAAGGTAAGAAAACTGCACCCCAAATGTGACATGCGTGGATATTTACGAGGCATGTGATTATGAGAATATGGACATGGATTGAATATAGGATGCTTAGCATATGTTGCTCATTTGTGCATGGTACTGACTTATTAGTCAGGTTTGGCAAGGGTGCTAGTATCAGCTGCGAAGCTGTGACTTATTAGTCAGGTTCGGCGGTGATACTGGGCACTGATCATGTTGAGCTGGCTCATTAGTCAGGACGGTCTTAGCGTGAGTCACGCAAGCCAACAGAGATTAGATCTAATCGACTACTAGCATTGAATGACTCAAAGAGCATTAATGCCAGACCGACCCCGAGGGTCGATGAATGAAATAAGCGCTTGGAGGCTAGTGGCTTATTTAGCAGCCACTCTTCCATCTGAATTAGTGACATGTATGGCAGTCACTCAGTACGATTACCAGAACCTGTTGAAGGCTAGTGGCTTACCTATCAGCCACTCTTCCATTTGAATTAGTGACTTGCTTGTCAGTCACTCAGTGTGGTTTATCAGGACCTCGTGTGGTGTTTACTCATTTGTTTGAAAGCTTTATGCTCAGTGTGATTATAATGATAATCATTCGATAATGTTTATATAAAGTGTTATGTTTTCTTGCTGGGCCTTGGCTCATGGGTGCTATGTGGTGCAGGTAAAGGGAAAGAGAAGCTCACCTAGCCTTGAGTGGAGAGCTGATGTGGTGGTGTGTACATATGCAGCCGCTTGACTGCCACGGCCAAGGTGTTCTCAGAGGAACTAGGGGGTTTACCCTATTTTTGCCGCTTAGGTCGGCGAGATTGTAACTTTTCCACAGTAGTGACCATTTTGTACTGAGAACAGCTTGTAAACGTTTTGTTTAGCTCTGTAGAGCAGTTTGTAATGAAAATCTCCATTACCTATTTTACTAGTTTTATACCTTGACCTGTTAATTACACTTAGAGCACATTTTTGACCAAAGGACTCAGGTAGTGAGTCAAATTTTCGGTCCACCATTCACCGTAACTGTTCTGGGGTAACCAGGGCGTTACAGAAGATGTTAGTTATACTCGGCAAGAGGGAGGTCCTTCCATAATACGTGATAATTGGAATGTCGCACCAAACCAAGCTCGAGCTTGGAGGTACAATAAACAATCAAACGTGTACGATAGGATGGGAGGTGTTGAACATGTTAGGAGTGTGTCCTCAAAGCATGTAAAGACATTTGTTTTCTCTGTGAATAAATAAATACAATGGTTTAATTATTATTGTTATATTTAGATTGTTAAATTATTGTTTGAATAATTTTATAAATATCAGAAAAATTCCATATTCATTGTTAAGGATGTGATCTTGTATTAGTACGAGAGAATTAAGATCACATGAATGAATAAAAATAGTCAACAACAACAAATTAAAGTTATGGGATCTTTAATTGGAGTTGTAAGTACGGTTTATTGAGTATCATAATGATACAAATAATCTAGATTCGGATTATTGATGTGGAAAGACATCTCGGTAAAGGTGCTTTATATAATATGATTATATATGACATGGACCGATATGAATTAAAGTCTTTATCCAAAAACCATTTAATAATAAAGACTTGTAATTCATATCATAACTGATGATCATTTATAGATCAACCTAAATCTTGAGTGTTCATGAACTCGTGTTCATGTTTATTAAATCTTTTGATTCATTCGTTAAGGTCTCTTCAAAGAATGAGGCTAATGATTTTTGTTTTGGAGATTTAATATAATGGATGGCTGGGAACATTTATCAACAATACGGAATCTAATCTTTCCTAATGGATCGTATATTAGTTCCCTTAAGGATTAATTCTGGAACTGAATGATTTTGAGCTCAAATCTATAATTAGATTATAGATTAATTATTCACTAGTGAATTAATGGTACTTAAGGAATAAGAAGCAAATTAGAAAGGTTAAATGGTAATTCTCCCATTCTAATTTATGAACTAATTAATTAGAGGGTTGAACTATTGAAAGATGGTTATATCAATGGACGACTTAAGAAAAAGATTTCTGTAAAAATATATCTATAACATAAAGAGTGCAATTCTGAATTTATAGTGGAGTAATATCAGAATTAATAAATTAACTATTATAATTAAAGAGTTTAATTATTTAGTTTCAATTTATTTGAGCTTAATGTTATAGGTCCATGGTCCTCGAAATGGCTCAAACAATCACTGTCAAAGGCAAATACAAAAATGGGCAAAAAGGACTTATGTGATAAGTAAAATATTTTTCTATGTATCATTAATTATTTGATTTAACAAAAATATAATTAATTTTGAATTAATTTATTTTTGGGATTTTTGGTATTTAAATAATAATAAACATTGGGAAAAATCACATGCCTACACAGGCATGTGGTACACGTGTGGCACAGTGCACAGGCACTGTGCTACACTCATAAGAGATGGACTGAGTCTCTTGATTCCACAATTTTAGTTATTTAAATATTAAATAAATAATGAGATATTTTAATTTGATTAAAATATTATTATTTAAACAAAAATCTGATAACTGATCAGTTATTTTGAATTTGTTTAAAATAACAAATATTTTAATATATTGGATATTATTAAATATTGGATATCAGTTTTCACAGAACATAATTTTTCAGGGATAGAAAAATATCTAGGATTCTCTCATAGAAAAGAGAACAGAGACAAAAGCAAAGGTCATTGTTCTTCACAAAACCTAGGTCCAAACTTTATCAGATCTCATGTGTTGAGAACATCTAATAAATAGTTTATTGCCTATTATTTGTATAGCGAGCCCACACTCGTTCTTTGTGTGACTGAGAACATTTTGGAAGATCTTGGTGTGAGATCTCAAGGATTCAGCCATACGAAAAGATAGCAGCTAGGAAGGACCTGAGGTAATTTTTCTATTCTTGTCCTTGATTCAATATATATATGAGTGTGAAGAAGTAGATCTATAAATCTTATGGGATTAATCTGACAATTTGATTATTGTTCCGCTGCGCATAATCTCTGATTTGATCAATAAAAACCAACAAATGGTACCAGAGCCATCTTCACATATATATGTATTGAATCTGTGTGGGTTTATGTTTATGCATTTATTTATTTTGATGAATGAATGGATGGCTTAATGTGATTGAATGCGTGGGAATGTTGAATCGTTAATTGTATGGTGTTTTTGGGTTAGGATTTGTTTATGATTAGATCATTGTGTAAGCCGTTAAAGAGCATAGGATTTATGTAATTTTATTTGGTTTTCGACACCATAAAATTGTAATTCCGATCACACAAAAGTCAGAACGGAGCCCGGGATTCAGAACTTAGCTACCGCACCTCCGAGGCCGACCTCCGAGCCGCTGCCGAACGTCGTACGGACGTGTCCGTACGGTCCAGCCCCGGCGGCCCCATTTTGACGCTGTGTGTCCCCGCCTACGGTCCAGAATTTTTTTTTTTTTTTTTTTTTCTGAAATTAATCTGTTATTTTTTTTTTAATTTTAAAATGTTTAAATATCCTATTTTTGAAATTTGATATTTAAATAATGAAATATTTTGTTGTCTTAACAAACTTTTTTGAATATCTTATTTAAAATTTATTTTTTAAAAATAACATATTTTAATTTAAATTCATTTCAGTTTTAATTAAAATTTGTTTTAATTAAAAGAAAAATAAAAATAATGATTATTTAAAAGTTTGTTTTAATTAATAAAAAATAATTTGAAAATTATTTTCTTATTATTGTTCTGGACCAACGATGCCACAAATCCTACCGACAGTAAAGTAAAGAAGCCCGATGGAGATCAAGGCATTTTATTTTATTTATTTTAATTTTATAAAGTGGTTGTAAAATTAGAAATGCCCAAAAGCACCCGGTTCAACATTTATTGTTTATTTATTTATTTAAATAATTATTTTCATATGGTTAATGTGATTGATAACATGTTCATGCATTGTATGCCATACATGAAAACCCACACAGTCATAATCATGCATCTCATTAGTAGAAACATGATTATTAGGATTGTCCTATATGTTTATATGAATTGTTTTGTGAAATCAATTGCATGTAAATTACTTAGTTTTATTTTGAAAACTTGGTAAAATATCACACCAATTTTTAAGTCTTTATGACTTAATTTCTTTAAACTAACTTTATTTTAAAAGTGTTTTAGTAAAGTTTAAATGAACATGATTGGTAATTTAAAATTGGATATGGACCTAGAAACTCGCTTTCTTTCCAATTTTAATTGTGTTCATAAAGTTTAAAGAAACTATAATTAATTTGGAATTAATTAGGTTAAAAACACTTATTTCAAAATAGTGAGTGGGAGAGGGTTGATATCTCAAACATAACCCATGGTCTCCATTATTAATATGACACCGTGAGATATGAATAACGCCTCGCGACGGCTTTGTTTTCGTCCCCCTAAGGAAGGTGTTTGGACATATCAATAGCAAGGTTATATTTCTTACATAGATAGGAACTAATGATGTATTTTAGGCTTGACCGACCCTAAGGCGGCATGTCCTAAGTTAAGTCATGAACTCCGAAATAATGGGTTACACTCACAAAGTTATGATTAAGCTTGAGAGTGGATAATCATAACTTGACCAAACCAAGCGGTACTTTAATGTTTAAAAGAGAAAGTAAAGAGTTATTTTAAGTATTAAACAATAAAGATAAGAATGTCTTATAAATTCTCTAAAATTAATTTGACCGACCCTAAGGCGGCACTTTAATTGTTAGAAAATTTTATCGTGGAAATTAATCTTTATTTTATGTGTTTTAATTGTGCTCATGCATCACGTTTAATTTCTGAAACTTTGATATTTATTTTTCTAAATATAATAATATATTTGTATTTTTATTCAGAATATGTCTATCTCTGGAAATCCCATCACTGCTTTGATTGCACAAGAAAAATTAACTAGTGATAACTTCATAAAATGGAAATCAAATATGAATCTATTGTTGGTTAGTGAATACCACAAGTTTGTCCTAAATGAGGAATGTCCTGAAGAACCTGGCGCCAATGCCCCGAAACATGTTCGGGACAAATTTGATGAATGGATTCAATCCAATAACAAAGCCAAGTACTATATGCTTGTAAGCATGAGTGATGTCTTATGAACAAAGCATGAATCCATGGAAACTGCTTTTGAGATACTAGAATCTCTTAAGGAAATGTTTGGGCGCCCATCTGATCAAAGCCGTCATGAGGCTACTAGAACCTACATGAATGCAAAGATGAAGAAAGGTCAATCTGTGCGTGAGCATGTTTTGAACATGATCAGTGTACTTCATGAAGCTGAGACACATGGAGCAGTCATGGATGAAAAGACACAATTAAGCATTATACTTGAGTCTTTAACTCCTGCCTTTTCTGCATTCACAACAAATTATGTCATGAACAAATTAGATTTTAACATGACACAATTGCTGAATGAATTACAAACTTTTGAGTCTTTGAATAAGACCATCTCAAGTCAGGCTGAAGCAAAACCATCTTCTTTTAAGAAGAAAAGAAAAGGCAATAACAATGACAGCAAACCTAAAAAGGACAATCCGAAAAAGGCAAAGAAGTCATCCAAGGAGCCCGAGAACAAAAAGAACAATGACCCCAAACAAAAGGCACCCAAAGGAAAATGTTTCCATTGTAATGTCGATGGTCATTGGAAGAGAAACTGTCCAAAGTATCTCGCCGAGCTAAAAGAGAAAAAGAAAGGTAAATCAGATTTACTTGTACTCGAAGCTTGTATGGTGGAACAAGATAAATTATCATGGATAGTTGATTCTAGTTCCACTAACCATGTTTGTTCTTGTTTGCAGATGCTTGAGTCTGCAAAGCAGTTGGAGCAAGGAGAGATGACTATGAGAGTGGGAAGTGGAGCGTTTGTTTCAGCCAAAGCATGTGGAACAGTCCGTTTGAATTTTAAGAACAATTTTCTAGTTTTGAATAATGTGCTATTTATTCCTTAAATTACTAGAAACATTATTTCTTTATCTTTGTTACATGAACAAAATTTTAACATTTCTTTTAATAATAATATGATTTTTATTTCAAGGAATGGGAACAATATTTGTCATGCAAAACAAAAGGACGGACTGTACATGCTTAATCCAATAGAAAAATCGCTCAATAATTCTGAATTGTTTAAAGTAGCTGTTCCGCAAAGTAACAAAAGACAAAAGGTTTCTAAAGAAAATGACACGTATCTATGGCACTTAAGATTAGGTCATATCAGTCTAGATAGGATAAACCGGTTAACTAAAGATGGACCTCTAAGGGAACTAACAGTTGGAACCCTACCGGTTTGTGAATCCTGTTTAGAAGGAAAATTGACTAAACGACCTTTCACTTCGAAGGGAAATAGAGCCAAAGAACCACTAGAGCTAATACATAGTGATGTATGTGGTCCAATTAACATTCAAGCTCGAGGTGATTATGAATATTTTGTCACATTTACTGACGACTATTCTAGATACGGTCATGTGTACCTAATGCTTAAGAAGTCAGAAACTTTTGATAGGTTTAAAGACTTCAAAGCTTTAGCTGAGAAGCAATTAGGAAAATCTTTAAAAACACTCCGATCTGATCGTGGTGGTGAATATTTGGATTCTGAATTCAAAGATTTCTTGCTGGAGCATGGAATTCTATCCCAACTCACAGCACCTGGAACGCCACAACAAAACGGAGTTTCAGAGAGAAGAAACCGGACTTTGTTGGACATGGTCAGGTCTATGTTAAGCTACTCTTCACTTCCCTTATCGTTTTGGGGATATGCACTACAAATGGCTAACTACATTTTGAATGTAGTTCCGTCCAAAGCTGTGACAAAGACACCTCTGGAACTATGGAATGGAAATAAACCTAGTTTACGACATTTTCGTATTTGGGGTTGTCCTGCTCATGTGCTAAGACCTAAATCTGGAAAACTGGATTCTAGGTCTGAAGTGTGTATATTCGTGGGCTATGCTCCAGAAACAAGAGGTGGATATTTCTATAGCCCAAGTGATCAAAAGGTATTTGTTTCGACAAATGCAACCTTTTTAGAACACGACTATATGAATGATTTTAAACCTCGGAGCAAAGTAGTTCTAGAGGAACTAATGACAGATAATATTTCGTATCCATCATCTTCATCAGTTAATGATAAAACAACCAAAGAAACCACAATTCCTGAAAAGGAAAAACTAGTGCAACGTCGTAGTGGGAGGATTGTGAGACAACCTATTCGCTACGAACATGAGGCACACGTTCTTGTATCAGATACTGAAAAGGACGATCCATTGACTTTTAAAGAAGCAATGGAAGACCCTGATGTTGATAAATGGCAAGAAGCCATGAATCAAGAAATGGAATCAATGTATTCCAATTCAGTCTGGGAACTTGTAGATCTTCCTGACAATGTTAATGCCATTGGATGCAAATGGATCTACAAAAAGAAAAAGGGTGCAGATGGAAAGGTAGAAACCTATAAAGCAAGGCTTGTGGCCAAAGGCTACACACAGAGAGAGGGTGTGGACTATGAAGAAACATTTTCTCCTGTGGCCATGCTTAAGTCCATTCGCATACTCTTATCCATAGCTGCCATTTATAATTATGAGATATGGCAAATGGACGTCAAGACAGCTTTTTTGAATGGCCACCTTGATGAAACCATTTATATGGAACAACCAGAAGGGTTTATAAAGAAGTATCAAGATCAAAAGGTATGCAAATTGTTGAAATCCATATATGGATTGAAACAAGCATCAAGATCTTGGAACTTAACATTTGATGAGACTATTAAAACATATGGTTTCGAACAAAATGTTGACGAAGCATGTGTTTATAAATACATCAAAGGAAAAATTGTGGTTTTCTTAGTTCTTTTCATTGATGATATCCTACTCATTGGGAATGATGTAGAGACATTATCAAATGTAAAGAAATGGTTGGCTGACAAATTCCAAATGAAAGATTTGGGAGAAGCGAGCTATGTTCTAGGCATTAAAATTCTAAGAGATAGAAAGAACAAGCTCCTAGCACTTTCACAAGCAAATTATATTGATAAAGTGCTTGAAAGATTCTCTATGGAGAATTCCAAAAAGGGTCAATTGCCGACCAGACATGGAATTTCTCTTTGCAAAGATCAGTGTCCAAAGACACTACAAGAGCAAGAGGACATGAGAAAGTACCCCTATGCATCAGCTGTTGGGAGCCTAATGTATGCAATGTTATGTACTAGACCTGACATATGTTATGCAGTAGGGATTTTCAGTCGTTATCAATCAAATCCAGGTTTGGAACACTGGATTGCGGTGAAACATATTCTCAAGTATCTCAGGAGAACGAGAGACTATATGATTGTATATTCAGGTAGTGACCTTGAACCTACTGGATACACTGACTCAGATTTTCAATCTGACAAGGATAGTAGAAAGTCTACTTCTGGGTCAATATTCACTCTTGGTGGTGGAGCAGTTGTCTGGAGAAGCATTAAGCAATCCAGTATAGCTGATTCAACCATGGAAGCTGAATACATAGCAGCTTGTGAAGCAGCTAAGGAAGCAGTTTGGCTGAAAAAGTTCTACAAAGATTTGGAAGTAGTTCCAGAAGTGGAGAAACCACTTGTTCTTTCCTGTGACAACAGTGGAGCAGTGGCCAATTCTAAAGAACCAAGAAGCCACAAGAGGGGAAAGCATATAGAGCGCAAATACTACTTAGTCAGAGAAATCGTACAAGAGGAGATGTGACCATTCTGAAAATCGCATCAGAACACAACCTGGCGGACCCGTTTACGAAGACGCTTCCAGCAAAGCAATTCGAGGGTCATGTACGTAATATGGGATTGAGAGAAATGCCTCACTTGCCTTAAGTAAAAGTGGGAGATTGTTAGGAGTGTGTCCTAAAAGCATGTAAAGACATTTTTTTTCTCTGTGAATAAATAAATACAATGGTTTAATTATTATTGTTATATTTAGATTGTTAAATTATTTTTTGAATAATTTTATAAATATCAGAAAAATTCCATATTCATTGTTAAGGATGTGATCTTGTATTAGTATGAGAGAATTAAGATCACATGAATGAATAAAAATAGTCAACAACAACAAATTAAAGTTATGGGATTCTTTAATTGGAGTTGTAAGTACGGTTTATTGAGTATCATAATGATACAAATAATCTAGATTCGGATTATTGATGTGGAAAGACATCTCGGTAAAGGTGCTTTATATAATATGATTATATATGACATGGACCGATATGAATTAAAGTCTTTACCCAAAAACCATTTAATAATAAAGACTTGTAATTCATATCATAACTGATGATCATTTATAGATCAACCTAAATCTTGAGTGTTCATGAACTCGTGTTCATGTTTATTAAATCTTTATTCATTCGTTAAGGTCTCTTCAAAGAATGAGGCTAATGACTTTTTTTTTGGAGATTTAATATCATGGATGGCTGGGAACATGTATCAACAATACGGAATCTAATCTTTCCTAATGGATCGTATATTAGTTCCCTTAAGGGTTAATTCTGGAACTGAATGATTTTGAGCTCAAATCTATAATTAGATTATAGATTAATTATTCACTAGTGAATTAATGGTACTTAAGGAATAAGAAGTAAATTAGAAAGGTTAAATGGTAATTCTCCCATTCTAATTTATGAACTAATTAATTAGAGGGTTGAACTATTGAAAGATGGTTATATCAATGGACGACTTAAGAAAAAGATTTCTGTAAAAGTATATCTATAACATAAAGAATGCAATTCTGAATTTATAGTGGAGTAATATCATAATTAATAAATTAACTATTATAATTAAAGAGTTTAATTATTTAGTTTCAATTTATTGGAGCTTAATGTTATAGGTCCATGGTCCCCGAAATGACTCAAACAATCACTGTCAAAGGCAAATACAAAAATGGGCAAAAAGGACTTATGTGATAAGTAAAATATTTTTCTATGTATCAAACATAACTATTGTTTAATTATGTGTAATTAATTAATTAAGAATTAATTAATTATTTGATTTAACAAAAATATAATTACTTTTGAATTAATTTATTTTTTGGATTTTTGGTATTTAAATAATAATAAAAATTGGGAAAAATCACATGCCTACATAGGCATGTGGTACACGTGTGGCACAGTGCACAGGCACTGTGCTACACGCATAAGAGATGGACTGAGTCTCTTGATTCCACAATTTTAGTTATTTAAATATTAAATAAATAATTAGATATTTTAATTTGATTAAAATATTATTATTTAAACAAAAATCTGATAACTGATCAGTTATTTTGAATTTGTTTAAAATAACAAATATTTTAATATATTGGATATTATTAAATATTGGATATCAGTTTTCACAGAACGTAATTTTTCAGGGATAGAAAAATATCTAAGATTCTCTCATAGAAAAGAGAACAGTGACAAAAACAAAGGTCATTGTTCTTCACAAAACCTAGGTCCAAACTTTATCAGATCTCATGTGTTGAGAACATCTGATAAATAGTTTATTGCCTATTATTTGTATAGCGAGCCCACACTTGTTCTTTGTGTGACTGAGAACATTTTGGAAGATCTTGGTGTGAGATCTCAAGGATTCAGCCATACGAAAAGATAGCAGCTAGGAAGGACCTGAGGTAATTTTTCTATTCTTGTCCTTGATTCAATATATATATATGAGTGTGAAGAAGTAGATCTAGAAATCTTATGGGATTAATCTGACAGTTTGATTGTTGTTCCACTACGCATAATTTCATTCCTCCTCTATTTATATGGGAGGTTACAGAGTTCATTCCCACCTCTTAGAAAGATATTCTGTATATCAATTTTAATAATGACATTAAATGCAATATCTCCTACATATATGGAAACATCCCATAAGAATCGGGAACGAGTAACAGACTAAATAATATCCCTTAAATGTTGGGATTATACAACAATAAATATGTTCTACGTAACGGGCTATCCCAGATGACTCATCGGGTCTTCGAGATCAGCGATCGACCCTATGGCTGTCAAGACTTATGGTACTGCTACGAGCTCGCCACCCTGCTTTAGAACATGCTCGAAGTAGATTGAAACTATCGAAGTTATCATACTCGAACCTGCACTTCCCAAGCTCAGACTGTTTCATTCGAAGACAATCGATAATGGATGTATCCTGACGTCATGTCATTTCGAACTCAAAAAGCATCTCGAGGTTACACATCTTCGAGGTCGTTGTTTTATGTTAGAGATTTTACAGCTGGACCATACAATGTTTTTATACATTTCGAGCTCATAATTGACGAGTCTAGTTTTTGAGGTCATAACCTCTGGTCTCGAAATCTGGGTGTAACAGTTTGCCCCCTCAAAAGTATTAGTTAGAAGGAAACTTTTGAACTGCTCCTCTTGGAAACTATACTATCAAAAACACTCGAGTGTGGACACGCGTCAACCGAGTATTGATCAATCAAAGTACTCGAGTACCTTGGAATCCTGCCCACGTCCATCCGCCTGCCACTCTTTATGGTACTATCAACTCAGGTCCCTGGCTGTTAGATCTGATACGGAATCTAACAAATGGCCCAGATTAATTCAGCCTTTTACACTCCCATGGGTTTATACATATGTCTCCATTCGTCATCCCCATTTTATTTTCACATTCAAGCCTTTGTGGAGAGAAAAGAAGAAAAAACCAAAGAATATCGCCCAGTTCTTGCATGTTCTCCAAGCCACGAAAACAGAGCAACGTTCGCCTCTTTGACTCTTTGAGATCATTTTTGCAACCACTTATTCGATCATCAATCTCTCTGTTTTCGCCGACCACATTGTGTAAGTTTCTGTTCATAGCTTTGTATGCCTGTATATTTTTCTACATGTTTATATTGTTGTACTGTTAGTTCCCTTGCTAGTTTTGCACATTAGAATGTTTCAGTACATACTAGTCTTAAGTTATGATATCATGGGTTCCAAACCTAGTTCATGCGTAGAAGACCCAGACATGGTTCTTTTACTGAATTTTTTGAATTTTGAATAGCCCATCTTGTACACCAAGATATCGGGTATAAAATTAGGGTATTATAAAATGCACGTTTCTTAAAAATTTCACCCTTTGGGTAACCGCCAACTTTTTCCCTGAAATATCGGGATCTTCAAAAATAAATCCACCTTCCTTTCTTTCAGTGGAATACATGCTCCGAGACTGGCCTCGTCCTTTGGATCAAGTTTGTCGTGTAGCCTCGATCATTCGAGCTTAGGTCATCCCAATTTTTCATTATTTCTTGTTCGCTTGGCCCTCACCCTTTTGCTCTCTTGCTAGATTCCGCAGAACTCGGGAAAGTGGTCGGGGTCAAAGCTCGCGATTCCTTATTCACCAGTAACTCTGAGCCCGGAGTCCCCTTTTACTCGGAACTAGTGCTTGATTCGGGAGCACGAACTGAGGTGTGAGCAAGAAGACATCCAAGATCATTTCCGACATTAGATAGACGAGGTCGAAGAAGGAAAAAACTAAGGGTCGCCATCTACCCAGATCCGGATCCCGAGCCTAGACCGATTCCCCTCGACTCTACACTCAAAGTGACGGTTGCCTTTAGGCCAGGTGATCTCCAATTCTTACTGATGGGGGAACCTTCTACCTCACAGCCAACGTCCATCCCCACCTCGAAGAGGGAATTTTTTGAGGCCGAGCATTATTGGAGCTCGATCTCTTAATTAGGACAGATCTCTGACATTCTGGCCCTCCACAATATCAAATTGTTAGGCTCGCTGAGGTGTCAAGCTCCGATCTCCCATGAGCGAAGTTGCCATGCCCCGGGAGATGGGAATCCTGACAGCAAGCTAAGATACGCAACTTGGAGCCAGGAACATATGAAGGCAAGGGTTGTACTGCCCTTAAAGTCTTTTTTCAAAAACTTCACAGACTTTGTTGGGCTCACCCCTTTCCAGCTCAACACCAACTCGTACAGGGTTTTGTCCGCCCTGAGGTCACTTTACCATGAGCTAAAGTGGGAAGGACCTTCGCCAAAGGAAATCATGTATCTCTTTTGTTTGAAAAGCAACCCCTCCCGAGGTCGGGGATGGGAGGGATTCTACTACCTCTCGAGCTATCCCAAAGAAAAGAAAATCTTTGAGGATCTTTCCAACCATCCCCCAGACTTCAAGAAGGCTTTCTTTTGGACAGAGGGCTTGGCTCCCTCCAGACACTACTCATTCAAGCGAATTCATAAGTCTCTAACTAATTTCTTCTTTTTGTGCTCAAGTTTTGCTTGAGCTCGCGCTTAGTCATAATATGTTCATTTTTCCAGCCAACTACCATCATCCCACCCCCACCAAGGAAATGAAAAAGCACAAGGAGGCTCTGCTCCAACTTCCCTACGGTAGGAGGTCCCTCTCCTATCTCCTACATGAAGACAAACTCTGAGCCTGTGGACTCCTGGAGAAGGATCAGTCCACGTTCGACTGGTCCAACAAAAAATATACCTAGTGGGATTTTGTGCCACTCCCAACCAGCAGCCTCCCTCTGAGGCAAAATCCTAAACCGCCATCCCCAGCTCGACGTCGCAGGAGCCCGCAATCGGGGAACGAGGCCAATGATGAAGCCTCGAGCTCGAGCTTGAGTGACAGAGGTATGGTCATCCTTAGCTCAGATTTGTGGTCTCCATCACTACTTAAGTATAAACCCGATAGATTAGTGTTGTTTGAGGATGATAGGGACCATTTTTATGTTTGGTCCTGGGTAGATGAGAGGGTTCATAGGTTCGATAATTGGCTTGGGAAGTATGACACCATGTATAGTCTAAACGAGGTATGGAATGGAATAGTCGTTCAATACGGGCAAACGACTATAGAGACCTTTCGAGGTTGACTTCAACTTGTAGGGAAGGTACTCCCCCCGCCTCCTCTAAAGATGGTGAAATTACGTGGTCGCCGAGCACGAGCTCGGGGGAGAGTTCCAGTTAGGTTTCTCTCTACCTGTCTTTTTATTCTTTGCCTGTCTACATCATGCTAACCCTTTTTTTTTTATCTTGGAATATCTCATAATGCTATGTAAATGTTCAGGTGATATGGATTCTGACCTCGACACTGTGCTCGCTAGTGGTGAGAGAGCCCAAAGGAGTAAGCGCCCGAGGGGGTCGCGAAAATCAGACCGACCTGCCAAGGTCCTTAAGAGGACCAAGAAGACACCTCCTCCACCAGCTCCAGCTGTTACAAGCCCAGCTGTGGATCCGACTCCTCAGGTCAAAGCGTCCTCTTCGATTGTTCCTCCCGTGGTTCCTCCGACCCTGGTCCACTCCACTCTTGGTCCACCTCCGAAAAAGCCTTCGGCCTCCAAAACGCATCTGCTGTCAATTTCTACTCACGTCGATGAGTATGTAATCGACAATGCTGCCGGATCCCATGGGGCTACACTTGGCTCAGACATTCTGTCTCGAGTGGGCCAAAGCTTTGGTAGCTTTGACGCCCCTCATTGGCAGTTTTTGAACATCGCTCGAGACTGCAACACACTTTATGAGAAGAGTATCGAGCTCACTGCTGCGGTAACTCCCCTCATCTTGTTATTAGTTGTACTTGTACTTAATTCATGTTCTAATTTGATTTCTCTGTGTGTCAGACTCTTGCTGTCTCTGCTCAACTTAATTATAAGTTGAATAATGAGGTCCATTCGAGCAAGTCTTATGCCCAGGAGGCGAAGGATCTCCAACTCAAGCTTAGTGACAAGCTCAAGGCCACAAAGGCAAAGATGGAGGCTGAAGTTGAACAACTAAAGGCCAAGACAGCCGAGCTCGAGAAGGTGAATGCCCGGCTCGCGGAGCTTGAGAAGATTAATGCCAAGCTTGAGGAGGAGAAGGTGGCCACTTTCGATATTATGGAGGGCTAAAAGGCTCATCTCCTTGCAGAGTTTAAGGAGAAGAAGGATCGGGAAATTGACCTAGCCATGTATAGGATCTAGACCAGTAATACCGACCTCGATACCAGCTTCTTAGGCTCTTTCGAGGAAGAACTAGTGGCCAAGTTGCAAGCTCGGCTCGATGAGGAGGAGGCTGCTTGGTAGGAGACAGAGAGAGCCAAGGAGGATGCTGAGAAGGCTAAGGAGGATGCTCCTCCCTCCTAAGTCTCCACCTGGGGCTGCATCCCTTCAAAAAAAAATTGTAATAGTTTTTTATCTTCTGTTTTTTATGCCCCTGGGGCTAAGACAATTTATGGCTCATGAAAAAGTTATTTTCTTATGATATTTATGATACCGTAATTGACTTTACTTTAATATTTTTGCTTTACATTTCTTAGGTAGAAATATTTCACGCAATTTATATTAAAGTGTCCTTATGTCTGTTTATTCATACAAACACGCAGTGGATTTTTAAGCTCGAGCTTCAATGCATTCATGCATAGTTTGCACGATATATCCATATCCGATCTCGTTATTTGTCAAGGTCAAAAGTTACTTTTACCACCTGAAAGTACTTATATGGCGTGTAACGTAGGTGGTTTAGTTATACCTTGCTTTTTTAGTTACTTTTCCTCGTCCTTGGGTAGCTCCCCAAGGTTATGAGGTCGAAACCATCTTTTTGCAGGATATTCCAGCCTCGATCTCGACTTAGCTTGAAGTAGGTTGTGTTCCATCTCACTGTCGATTAGTTTTAGCTGGTTCGTTCCAAACCTATTCAGGTCGTGTTTGGTTTGTAATCCATACACATATTCTTGATCTAATTATATCTAGATCGCGTATTTGGTTACATCCAAACACTTATTTTTCCATAATTTGGTTGTATCCAAAACATCTTAGCTCACATATTTGGTTATATCCAAACACTTTATTTTTAATAATTTGGTTATCTCCAAACTATCTTAGCTCGCGTATTTGGTTATATCCAAACACTTTATTTTTAATACGTTGGTTATCTCCAAACTATCTTAGCTCGCATATTTGGTTATATCCAAACACTTTATTTTTAATAATTTGGTTATCTCCAAACTATCTTAGCTCGCGTATTTGGTTATATCCAAACACTTTATTTTTAATAATTTGGTTATTTCCAAACTATCTTAACTCGCGTATTTTGTTATATCCAAACACTTTATTTTTAATAATTTATGCTATTTCATTTTTTTCAAGCTGATGGTATATGTACCACTAATGCCCCATTAATATCCTATGGGTGTGACCATAGGTTAGTAAATTAAGAGAGTTTGCAAAAAATACAGCATATTGAAACGAAATCGAACTTTATTTGAATAATTTATTAATAGGAACATAGTACAGATAAACAATTATGGCTACAAGTGACATCATTCCTACACTATTGATAGTAAGGTCGTAGATTTTTGCCATTTCATGCTCGTGGTACCAAACTCCCATTCAATCTTGCCAACTTGTAGACACCAGTTCGGATAACTAATTCGATCTGATAAGGTCCTTCCCAATTGGGCCCGAGCACTCCAGCAACTGGGTCCCTTGTTTCCAAGAACACACGCCTCAGCACCAAATCTCCCACACCGAATTTTCTATCTCGAACTCTTTTATTGAAATACCAGGTAGCTCGCTGTTGGTATGCAGCATTTTTTAGCTAAGCCTCGTCCCTTCTTTCTTCAATCAGGTCTAGACTTACTTCGAGCTGGGATTGGTTCGAGGCTTGGTCATAAGCGTGGGCACGAATTGTGGGTATTTCAACCTCAATTGGCAGCATAGCCTCGCATCCATATGCCAGATAAAAGGGGGTATGTCTCGTTGAAGTACGAGTTGTGGTTTGAGATGCCCACAAAACTTAAGGAAATTCTTCGAGCCATTTCCCTTTTGCTTCTTCCAACTTTTCTTCAGAGAGCTCTTTAGGGTTTTGTTTACAGCTTCGACCTGGCCATTCGCTTGGGGATGGGCCACAGAGGAGAAGCTCTTTACTATCCCATTTTTCTCGCAAAAGTTGGTAAACAAATCGCTATCAAATTGAGTACCGTTATCGAACACAATCTTCCTTGGCATCCCATATCGGCATATAATGTTCTTTACCACGAAGTCCAAGGCTTTTTTCAAGGTAATTGTTGCTAGAGGCTCGGCCTCGGTCTACTTCGTAAAGTAATCTACTTTGACTACTGCGTATTTGACTCCGCCTTTGCCAGTTGGCAACGAGCCTATGAGGTCGATTCCCCAAACTGCAAATGGCCATGGGGAGGTCATCATAGTTAGCTCGGAAGGTGGAGCTCGAGGGATTGTGGCAAATCATTGGCACTTGTCGCATTTCTTGATGTAATCAAATGAATCTGCTTTGATGGTAGGCCAGAATTATCCTTGGCGTATGATTTTCTTGGATAGGCTATGCCCCCCAGTGTGGTCTCCACAGAATCCTTCATGAATTTCTTCCATGATCTTCTTAGCCTCGAGTGGAGTCACACAACAGAGCAATGGCATAGAGTATCCTCTTCTATATAGCCTTCCATCCACTACGGTGTACCTAGGGATCTGATACATTAGTTTTCTAGCCTTGGTCCATTCTTCTGGGAGAATGTCGGTTTCAAGGTACCTAATTATCGGGGTCATCCAGGTTGGCTCAGAGTTTATCATGCATACATCCTCTTGTTCGGGCTCGGTTATACTGGGTGTCGATAGATGTTCGATTAGCACAACGTTCAGCTCGTCGACCTCAGTGGACGTGGCGAGCCTGGCTAAGGTGTCTGCATTCGAATTTTGCTCTCGGGGAACCTGTTCTATCGTGTTAAATTCGAATTGCTCAAGGACTGCCTTCGCTTTTTCTAAATATGCAGCCATTCTCGTCCCACGAGCCTGGTATTCCCCTAAGATTTGGTTGACCACCAACTGGGAGTCACTGTAGCAATGTACTGCCTTAATCTTGAGTTCCTTGGCTATTCGAAGCCCTGCTAGTAGAGCTTTGTATTATGCCTCGTTGTTTGACGCTTCGAAGTCAAACCTCAAAGCGGAGTGAAATCGACTTCCTCCTGGGGTTATCAGTATCATTCTTGCCTCCGACCCATTTTCGTTGGAAGACCCATCAACATAAAGTTTCCACAGCTCACGGGCTGGGGTTATAACTTCATCGTTAGTCACTCCAATGCATTCTAGTATGAAGTCTGCCAGGGCCTGTCCTCTTATGGTTGTCCTCGGATGGTAGGAGATCTCAAATTTTCTGAGTTCAATGGCCCATTTTAGTAATCGGCTCGAGGCTTCTGGCTTGGACAAGACTTATCTTAGTGGTTGATCGGTCAACACATGAATGGGATGCGCCTGGAAATAGGGTCGGAGCTTTCGAGATGAGTGAATTAGGCTGAGAGCCAACTTCTCCATTAAGGGGTATCTCGATTCTGCCCCCAGCAACCTTTTGCTGACATAGTATACAGGCTTTTGCACCTTCTGTTCTTCTCGGACGAGCACGGCGCTAATGGCGTGCTCGGTTGTAGCAAGATATAGGTACAAAATTCCCCTGTGATGGGTTTCGACAAGATGGGTGGCTCCGCGAGGTGCTTCTTGAGCTCCTGAAAAGCTAACTCGTTGTAATGCCCCGAATTATCCGATGTGGTTTAGTGGCGGTTTAGTAGGCCGGGAGGGCCGTAACTGTTTAATTACGCCATTAAATGAATATATGCATGTTTATGTGAATTATATTATGATATAATGATATATGCATGCATGTGGGTCCACATTTGATATATTGTGTTGTTTTGATAATTTGGCCCATTGAGGGTAATTTGTGTATTTGGGTGCATGATGTGATTTGTGAATGAGATTCCATTATTATGGAGATATATTTGAGCTATTCGGCATGAGACGGTCATTTTTAGTGGATTAGCGGTTTTTCCATAACGGGGTCAATTTTGGGGTAGTAGGAATGTTTATTTGATGATAAATTGGGAATATTTGAGATCAGGGTGAAATTCTAGAGGTTTTGACTATAATGTCCCCGTGGGTGTTTTCGGGACCCCGAGCATTAGGTTTTATTTGAGGTTACTTAAGCTTGAAGTAGCTGTCAGATAGAACGTACGATTAGAAAACCTCTCGTTCTCCTTTGTTAGTTCATTTTTGCCACCCAAAGCATATTTGAAGAAATCTTGAGTTCTAGGAGTCAGAATCAAGTGACGGTCGAGGCATAGCGATCCTAGGAAATATTGGAAGCTTCTTGACCGAAGGATTTGACAGAAAACAACCTAATCGAAGGTAATCTAAGTTTAAAGTTTTGAGTTTTTAGAGTTTCTAAGCTTTGAATTGGACTTTGTGAATTGTTGAGTTTTCGATCCGTTTGAACCTTGGGTTTTGAGGGTTTTGGTGCATTGGGAAGCTTGGGAATCTTGTTTTGATGATTGGGGAATGTTTAGGTATGATTTTGGAGGCTTTGGAGTGTTAAAAACACGTTTGGGAATGGCCCAGAGTTGAGGGTCGCGGCCCTGTTCTTGGGGTGCCGCAGCCCTGCCTTAAAGAAGCAGGTGGAGCTTTTGTGCTTGCTGGGCACCGCGGCCCTTCATGGAGGGCGCCGCAGCCCTTGCCTCAGGGAACTCTGGGGGCCGCGGCCCAAGGTGCTAGGGCCGCAGCCCTTGCCCAGTTTTCACCCCGTTTGCTCGTTTTGACCCCGGGAACCTAGTTTTAGGCCTTGGGAGTGTCCTTACTACTTGGATTAGTTTGGATTGATCTCTTGGAGGCTAGATATTGGTTTAAGAACCTTTGATTATCATGTTATTAATGGTATCCCATAATGTGTTATGATTAGGTAACCGCTAAAGGACTAAAAGCTAAACCGTTCTCAAGGGTCGTTCTTTTGTTCATTCTAGCTCGAATCAGAGATAAGAAAACTGCACCCCATTTGTGACATGCATGGTTATTCATGAGGCATATTGGTTGTGTAAATGTGGACATGAATTGATTGTGGAATACTTAGCAAATGTTGCTCACTTGTGCATGGTACTGACTCATTAGCAGATTTGGCAAAGGTGCTAGTATTAACTGTGAAGTTGTGACTCATTAGTCAGGTTCGGCAGTGGTACTAGGCACTGGTCACATAGCGCTGACTCATCATTCAGGACAGCCTTAGCGTGTTCAACGCAAGCCAATAAAGATTAGATCTAATCGACTTTCTGCATTGAATGACTCAAGGAGCATTAATGCCGGACAGACCTCAAGTTCGATATATATTATAAGCGCTTGTGTGGCTTACCCATCAGTCACTCACTTGATAAAGTAGAGACTTACCCATCAGTCTCTCATTTGTTGAAGGCTAGTGGCTTACCTAGCAGCCACTCTTCCACTTGAAATAGTGACTTGCTTGTCAGTCACTCAGTATGGTTTACCGGAACCTGTTGAAGGCTAGTGGCTTACCTAGCAGCCACTCTTCCATTTGAATTAGTGACCTATTTGTCAGTCACTCAGTATGGTTTACCAGAACCTCAAGTGATATTCACTCATCTGTTTGAAAGCTATGAGCTCTGTGTGATTATAATGATAATCATTTGATGATGTTTACATACAATGTTATGTTTTCTTGCTGGGCTTTGGCTCATGGGTGCTATGTGGTGTAGGTAAAGGAAAAGAAAAGCTCACCCAGCCTTGAGTGGAGAGCTTAGGTGGTGATGTGTACATATGCGGCCGCTTGACCACCACGGTCAAGGAGTTCTTAGAGGAACTAGGGGGTTTACCCTATTTTTGCCGTTTAGGTCGGCGGGGTTTATAATTTTTGGAACAGTAGTGACATTTTTGAGTTGTAAATAACTTGTAAATGTTCTTGTGGGCCCATGAACAGTTTTATGTATCAATAAAACATATCCTTTCCTTTTTACTGGTTTTCACCTTAACCTGTTAATAACACTTAGATCACGTTTTTTAACCAAAGGACTCAGGCAATGAGTCAAATTTTTGGTTCACCGTTCACCGTAACTGTTCTGGGGTAACCAGGGCATTACACTCGCATTCTTCTGTCCACTCGAATTTTTTGCCTCCCCTCAAAAGGTTGAAAAATGGAAGACAACGGTCTGTAGATTTCGAGATAAACCTACTTAGTGCCACCATCCGCCCAGTCAAACTTTGGACATCCTTATGCTTTTGAGGTGAGGGCATATCAATTAAAGCCTGGATCTTGTCTGGATTAGCTTCTATTCCCCGGGCGTTTACAATGAAGCCTGGGAACTTTCCTGATGATACTCCAAAAGAGCACTTCTGGGGGTTGAGCTTCATGTCATACCTCTGTAACATAGCAAAGCACTCTTCAAGGTCATCCACATGGTTACTGTTATGTTTAGATTTAACCAACATATCATCAACATAAACTTCCATGTTATTACCTATCTGCTCGGAGAACATCATGTTTACGAGTCGTTGGTAAGTGACTCAGCATTCTTTAGTCCAAATGGCATGACATTGTAGCAATACAGTCCTTTGTCTGTCACAAAACTCATATGCTCTTGGTTTGGGGCATGCATGGTGATATGGTTATATCTAGAATAAGCATCCATAAATGACATAAGTCCATGACCAGCTGTGGCATCTACGAACTGGTCGATTCGAGGTAGGGGGAAGCAGTCCTTTGGACAGGCCTTATTGAGGTCTGAGTAATCGATACAGGTTCGCCATGTCCCATTAGGTTTCGGGACTAGCACCAAGTTGGCGACCCAATCGGGGTAGAAGGCATCTCGAATGAATCGGTTTGCCTTCAACCTGTCGACCTCTTCTTTTAGGTCCTTCTTCTTGTCGTCATCCAGGAGTCTTCGCTTTTCCTACTTCGGGGGAAAGCTTTTGTCAATATTTAGAGTGTGGCTTACCACATTCGAATTTATCCCTACCATATCCGAATGTGACCATGCAAAAACATGCTGGTTCTTTTTCAAAAAGCAAATTAATTGCTATTTTGTTTCTTCTGGAAGGTTTTTCCCTACCTTCACTGTCTTCAAGGGGTCTACTTCTTCGAGACTGACTTCTTCAAGCTCTTCTAATGGCTCGAGGTCAGTTCTTTCCTTTATTATTGGATCAATTTCTTCATCTATCTCGAAGACTGTTTCGTCCTTATTCTGAATTATGACAAGTGTCTGTGCGCTTGTCTGTTTCTTTCCTCTATTGGAAATGCTATAGCATTCCCTTCCTGCGAGCTAGTCTCCTTTCAGTTTCCCGATGCCACTAGAAGTCGGGAACTTGATGGCCAAATGTCTTACAGACAAAACTGCCCCCAACCCAACTAGGGCAGGTCTCCCAAGCAGTACGTTGTAGGCCGATGGTAGATCTACTACAACGAATTCTATTATCTTGGTTGCCGAGACTGGGTAGTCTCCCAAGGTTACAGGGAGTTCAATAGATCCCATACAGGCAATCCCTTCTCCTGAAAAGTCATAGAATGTCGTTGCACAGGCCTTTAGGTCACAAAGCGCAAGTCCCATCTTTTCTAAGGTAGCCTTATAGAGGATATTCACTGAGCTCCCGTTATCAACCAGGACTCGATGAACCCTCTTATTCATGAACTGAAAAGTGATGACCAGCGAGTCATTGTGAGGAAACTGCACATGAGATGCGTCATCCTCAGTAAAAGTTATAGGTTGAGATTCAACCCTCTGGTGTTTCGGAGCCCTGGGTTTGGGTTCGGAAGGGGACCCGTCACCAGTTTTCAACTCATTCACGTATCTTTTTTGGGCGTTTCTGCCCAATCCTGCGAAATGAGGTCCCCCCGAGATGGTTACAACATCTTCTCCATCAATCGGAGGGGGTCTCTCGTCTTCCCTTGCTCGAGAGTTATTGTTTTGGGCAGGCATTGGTGCAGCTGCCCTCTGACTGGTAGAAGCCTTATTGGGATTT
This sequence comes from Humulus lupulus, assembly GCF_963169125.1. Taxonomy (NCBI): domain Eukaryota; kingdom Viridiplantae; phylum Streptophyta; class Magnoliopsida; order Rosales; family Cannabaceae; genus Humulus; species Humulus lupulus. The sequence continues at coordinate 98,910,998 of NC_084793.1, forward strand.
TGGTTTCTTACATATTGCCTGAAATATCCTCTCGAGATCAGGCCTTCAATCTCGTCTTTTAGTTGCCTGCATTCATCGATTGTGTGTCCGATATCTCTATAGAATCTCTAGTATTTACTAGAATCTCTCTTTACTTTCTGGTTCCTCATGGGGTCCGGACGCCTGAAAGGGACCTGGTTTTCATTAGCCAGGTAGATATTTTCCCGAGACTCATTCAGCTCAGTATACACTTTGTACACTGAGAAATATCTTTCCCCCTTTCTTCTTCTTTCCCCCTTCTGCCTTGGGATTATTCCCTTCATTCTTCTTTCTTTTAGAAGGGTTATCCTCAGGGTGTTTTGAGGTCGTAGGGTCTGCCAAGGTCGAGACAGAGTTTACGTTTGTTGTTGTAGTTACGGGCTGAGAGGCCATATTCAACGCTGACCTCGCCTCTTCTACATTAACAAACCTCTGAGCTCGTCGATTGAACTCGGTTAAGGACCTCACGGGTTTCCTTTGCATATCTTCCCTGAGAGGGCTTCCAAGCATTACCCCAGCTCGGACAGCCATCAGATGATCGCTGTCATCTACGTCACAAGCTCGGGCGACTTCCAAATTGAATTTCGTAAGGTAACTTTTCAATGTTTCATTCAGCTGTTGTCAGACATTGGTCAAGGCAGATGCCTCAGGCCTTATTCCAATCATGGCCCTGAATTGCTTCTTAAAATCTCTGGATAATTGATCCCAAGAAGCAATTGAATGCCTCTTATATTTTTCAAACCAGTTTTTTGCTGGTCCTGTGAGCGAGGCTGGAAACAGCATGCATCTGAGCTCGTAGCCCACGTTACTCGCTCTCATAATTGTATTGAACGTACTCAAGTGACTGTATGGATCGGAATTCCCATCAAATGATGGGACATGAGGAATTCGGAATCCTTGAGGAAACGAGGTGTTGGAGATATAGGGGGGCGAAGGGTTCGAGTTCCTCGTCGAACTCTTCGTCCCGATCCCGACCTCGTTCATTTTGTAAGAGCCTGAACGCTCTTTCTAGTTGTTCGATCCTTTCTTGGACTGGGTCCACGGGGGGTCTGACTTGAAACTGGTTATCGTTGATCACAATTCCAGCTTCGCACCTCCGCATAGGATTTTTGCGTCCATTAAGGTGATCCCTCAAGTCTGGGTTCGAGGGGTTATCATTACCCTGATTCTGGTTTAGGTGTTCCTGTAAATTTGGGTGATCCCTTCGATTCCCAGTATTTCTGCATCCCTAGTCATACATACTAACCGATCTAGTATCTCCTATGCCTTCACTGATATGGCTCGTCGCACGGTTGTTTCGAGATGGGTTCTTTTCTGGTTGTCTCATCTCAATAGTGTGAGACCGAGACATTCGGCTTCTTGTGGGTTGGGTACCTCTATGCTCCCTAGCAGTCTCCCCATTCCCATGTTTTCGCCTAACTCGCCTTTCCCTATCACCCTGAGTCGGTTGGGTGTTTCTCCGAGTTGGTGAGGGATACCTTATCAGCGATAGTGGATGCCTTATGGGTAATGGTGATTGCCATCAATTACGAGGCCTAGAAGGTCCCGAGTTTTCCTGTGCTGGTTCAAGAACGTTCTGCGTGTTACCGAGATTTTGGGTTCGAGCCTCCGCGGGGGCACAGTTATTCTCAATCTCAGCCAGTACCTCAGTAGTTGAGTTGGCAGGAGCCCCAGCCCGGGTACTTCTCCAGGGCCTTGAGGGAGCAGGTTGTTCTGCAGGTGGTGGAGGTTGCTCCGTTCTTTGTGTGGCAGCATTTTTGCGAGGTCGCCCACGAGGCCTGCGTGGTGGAACATGAACATCTCGTGGAGGTTGAGCTTGTGCCTCAGGCGGAGGCGGGGGCTGAGCTACCTGCGCCTCAGCAGCCAATCTGGCCAGCTCCTTGTTACGTTTCTTGGCCTCCGCCAACTGCTTTCGCAGTTGACAGTTTTCAAGCTCCACAATAGGGACATATCGCTCAGGGTTGTAGTACATGTCCTCGTTGTCTCTGGGGGCCGATGGTGCAGGTGGTCCTCAAGAATCAGAGGACCCACTCCTCTCATCTGGGTCTGAATTCATCATCGGCTGCTTCCCAAGGCATCGGGGGCAGTCAACTTCCTCTAAGATTTCTTCCTCAAGAATATTGGGATCATTCGCGGCCATAGTTGATTCAGGGAGGCTTCTTCGACTGAATAGACTCACGTACGTACTACTTAATGCTCTCAATGAAAGCACCAAACTGTTGATGCAAATTGTTGACGCCGTTTTTCGTCAACTTAAATCGTAGAGCAATTAAACAACGTAACTATGGAGCGAATGAATAAAAAAGAAAAGCAAATGGGTTTTTACGTGGTTCAGCAGTTAACTCTGCCTAGTCCACGAGTCTGTGTTATTAAGGCTTAAAGATTTCTGGAAATTCTTCAGAGATGAATTACTCAGAAATTATTCTCCAGCCAAAAGAAATCGATCCCTTACAAGTGGTCATTCCTCCTCTATTTATAGGGGAGGTTACAGAGTTCATTCCCACATCTCTCATGAAGATATTCTGTATATCAATTTTAATAATGACATTAAATGCAATATCTCCTACATATATGGAAACGTCCCATAAGAATCGAGGACGGATAACAAACTAAATAATATCCCTTAAATGTTGGGATTATACAACAATAAATATGCTCATACGTATCGAGCTATCCCAGATGAATCATCGGGTCTTTGAGATCAGTGATCGACCCTGTGGCTGTCAAGACTTATGGCACTGCTACGAGCTCGCCACCCTACTTCAGGACATGCTCGAAGTAGATTGACACTATCGAAGCTATCATACTCGAGCCTGCACTTCCCAAGCTCGGACTATTTCATTCGAAGACAATCAATAATGGATGTATCCTGACGTCATGTCGTTTCGAACTCAGAAAGCATCCCGAGGTTACACATCTTCGAGGTCGTTGTTTTACGTCAGAGATTTTACAACTGGACCATACAATGTTTTTATACATTTCGAGCTCATACTTGACGAGTCAAGTTTTCGAGGTCATAACCTCTTGTCTCGAAATCTGGGTGTAACAGACAGACTAATCTTTTCTCTCTATGAGTCTCACTCAATTGATGGGAATAGAGGAGGAGAGGTGATGAGAGATTAGCCTTGGGGACCAAATCCTGTAGTATTCGTTATATAGTAATCTAATTAGAATCTCATTAACCCTAATTAGGTTTACTATTGGGCACTACACATTACAAAGCCCATATCATGTAAGATGTTTAATTGGGCTCTTTTAATTTTATCAATTAGTTCGCCGAACTTATAATATTAACTCAAATATAATTGTCTTAATTTATTAGCCCACACATTAAGTTATTAAAAATAACCCAATAGCTAATGTTATGTGCTTTAATGACTTTGAGGGCTCAATACAAAGAGGGATACTTGTATATACTTATATATATCTCTTCTATATAATAAGTGTGTAGATAACGGAAATTTTTTGTTTAACAATTTTTTATTTTTTTAATGTTAATTTTAACAGAATATTCTTATATTTAACAGAATATTCTTATATTTAACGGTAGTTTGTAAATACTTAAAATTAAATAAAATAAAATAAATAATTAAAAAAATTGAAATAAGATATTTTACAATGATAATTATTTAAAAATAATAAATAATTAAACCAATTAAAATATGATATTTTTGAGATATTTTAGAATGATAATTATTTAAAAATAATAAAATCATATGTTTTACAACTTAAATAAAATTTAATTAAACTTAAACTCACTTATTAGAATAATATTGTAGGAATTTGCTCTGATTTTTAGGAATTATTCGACCACAGACTCATCTGGCACACGCCCAGATCAAACTGACGATGACGTAAATCAGCAAACAGATTAGTAAGAAACCAGCAATAATCAAAGAAAAGTAAAAAGAAATGAGGCAAGAGAATTTATCCTGGTTCTGGTCCTAAGATCAATTCGATCTTAGGCCGTACATCCAGCTGAGCATCATCATCTCCAATCCACTATATCAATCTTGAGTTTGTACACTTTACAATGGTAGAAAAGAGCCTAGAAAAAACACAGCAGCCCCTCAAGAACAATCTCAGTTCTTCCTGCAGAGAACCCAAGTTCTTAGTCTCAAAGAACTTCTCACTATCTCTCTGTTTCACTGCTTCTCACTCTAGGATTCACTCTTTTCTTATTGTAATTCTCTCTCTCCAAACTCTCTCTTCCGTATACTGTTTTTCCTTATCTCCAAAACAGAAAAAAAAAAATAAGCTATTTATAAACATAGCTTTTACAAGAAAGTAAATCTTGACTCTAGTTCCAGCCAAGGTTAGTTTGGTGCAGTTAAACTTTAGGAGGATTAACCCACAAATTCCACCTTCATCCTCTAAAGATTAAACAGACCCTCTCCAAGATTGATCTCAGAAGATGATGATATACTCCTCATATTTCAGCAACTTCCAATGTTCAGTAAGTTGAGACAATGTTTCAACTTACTGAAAGTAAGAACCTTAGTTCCCATATCTGCTGGATTCTCACTTGTGTGAACTTTCTCCAACTCAAGTACCCTTTCTTCAATCTTCTCTCTTATCCAATAAAGCCGAATATCAATGTGTTTACTCTTCTCATGGTAAACTGGATTTTTGCATAAATGAATTGATGACTGGCTGTCCGAGTAGATTGTTCCTTTTCCTTTCAAAAGTTTTAACTCTTGGAGAATACCTTGAATCCAGATTGCTTCTTTAAACGCCTCTGTAGTAGCCATAAACTCTGACTCAGTTGTAGACAAAGCTACCACTTGTTGTTGTTGTGACTTCCAGCTTATACAACTTTTGTTCAGGACAAATACATAAGCTGTTGTAGACCTCCTGTTGTCCTTATTAGATGCATAATCAGCATCTACATAACCATTCAGAACAACTTTTCCTGGATCTCTTTGATATATTAGGCCATACTTAGATGTTCCCTTCAAGTACCTCATAAGCCATTTTAAAGCATCCCAATGCTCCGGACCTGGGTTGGACATATACCTGCTCAAAACACTTAAAGAATGTGCAATATCAGGTCTTGTGCTTACCATAATGTACGTCAAACATCCTACAGCCACTGCATAAGGAACTTTTTCCATTTCCCTTCTTTCAAACTCAGTTTTAGGACATTGCTCATTTGACAACTTGAAGTGTCCAGCCAATGGTATTGCAGTAGCTTTAGAATTTTCCAAACTGAATTTCTTCATCACTTTTTCGATGTAGCTTCTTTGAGTGAGAACCAACTTTCCTTCCTTTTTGTTTCTAAGTACTTCAATGCCTAAAATCTTCTTCACGGGTCCAAGGTCTTTCATTTCAAACTCACTCTTGAGTTTATCCTTGATGAACTTGATCTTGGTCTTATCTCTGCCTATGATCATCATATCATCAACGTACAGCAACAAGAATACCGTACCTGCTGTTTCCAAATCCTTGTAATACAAACAAGAATCAAATTTTGATCTCACAAAGCCAATTTCTTGAGCAAACAAGTTGAACCTCTTATTCCACTGCCTTGGTGACTGCTTTAAACCATACAACGATCTCTTGAGCAAACACACCAGTTCTGTTTTACTGTTTTCCACCTGAAAACCAGGTGGTTGCTCCATGTAGATTTCTTCATCTAAGACGCCATTTAAGAACGCTGTCTTGACATCTAATTGTTCCACTTCAAGATCTTTATGTGCTGCAACTGCCAGCATCATTCTAATGGTTTTGTACTTCACCACAGGTGAGAATATGTCTGTGTAGTCTATCCCCTCAACTTGTGTAAATCCTTTTGCTACTAATCTCGCTTTGTATCTTGGTGGTTCCCCTTCTACCATGCCTTCCTTGATTCTGAAAATCCACTTGCATGATACTACCTTTTGCCCTTGAGGTCTTGGAACCACTATCCACGTACTGTTCTTCCTCAATGAGTCCATCTCCTCATTCATAGCATCCAACCATTTCTTCCCATATTTGCTCGATACAGCTTCGTCATAGGTAGTTGGATCTGGTATCTCTTCAGGTGAAACTGATGCTAGTGCATACGCTATAAGATCAGCTTCAGCGTATCTTCTGGGTGGCTTTATCTCTCGTCTTGTTCTATCCCGTGCCAACTGATAGTCTTCCAGTTCTGTCTGGTCCACCTGACGAACATCAAGACGTTCCACCTCAATTTCAGGTTCTTGGGCTGGTTCTTCTGCATTATTTTCATCAATTTCTGCAGGAGTCTTTTCATTTGTTGATGTTGGCCTTCCAAGCTCTATATAAAATTCAGTCAATTCTTTCTCATCTTTGCTGCTTCCTGCACATTCAGAAAACATACCTTTCTCGGCTTTCAAGTGCACAAATTCATGTTCATTGAAAATCACATCTCTAGATATAACAATTTTTGGTCTTCCATTTTCAAAAGTACATAATTTGTAACCTTTTACACCAGTAGGATAGCCAAGAAAAATACATTTTATAGCTCTAGGATTAAGTTTATCTTCCCTTTTATGAGCATAAGCAGTGCAACCAAATACTTTTAAGTGACTAAGGCTTGGTGCTTTTCCTAACAACATTTCATAGGGTGTTTTCAAGTTCAGTACCCTATTAGGACTCCTATTTACCAAATAACATGCAATAACTAAAGCTTCCCCCCAAAAACTCTTTTCCAAACCGGAACTAATTAACAAGCACCTAACTTTATTTAATAAAGTTCTATTCATCCTTTCAACAACTCCATTTTGTTGGGGTGTGTGCTTAATAGTTCTATGTCTAACAATGCCAAATTCAGAACATAACATATTAAATTCAGCATTAATAAATTCAAGGCCATTATCAGTTCTCAACACTTTCAATTTTCTATCATATTGATTTTCCACCTCAATTTTCCATTCTTTAAATTTAGGCAAACATTCATTTTTAGTTTTAAGCAGATATACCCAAACATATCTACTATAATCATCTATTATTGATAAAAAAATAATGTTTACCTGAATGAGTTCCAACCTTGTGAGACCCCCACAAATCTGCATGTACATATTCCAAAGGCCTTCTTGAATTATGTATAGCTATAGAGAACTTCAATCTGTGGTGCTTTCCCAAAATACATGTCTCACAGAATGGAAGTGAGCCTGTTTTGAACTTTCCCAATAAGCCTTGCTTGTTTAACTCCTTAATGCCCTGTTCACTCATATGTCCCATCCTGTGGTGCCACAGTTGCATCTGCACTTCCTGATGTGTTACAATACTTGCTTCTGAAGACATGATGGTTTCGCCTTGCAGTAAGTACAATCCATTTTTCTTTTCTCCCTTCATCACAGTGAGAGACCCCTTTGAAATCTTCATCTGACCATTAATGGATTTGTAACTGAAACCTTCATCTTCCAAGGCACCAAGAGACACTAGATTTCTCCTTAGTTCAGGAATGTGTCTGACATTGTTTAACGTTCGAATAGTTCCATCAAAGTGCTTGATCGCCACTTTCCCTATGCCAATGACCCTGCAAGCATTATCATTACCCATTAGCACAGTTCCACAATCAACCTTTCGATAATCAATAAAATTTTCAAGAGTTGGGCACATATGAAATGTGCAACCCGAATCAAGAATCCACTCTTTTGTGATTCTTTGATTCGACACCATAAACATATCACCATCGGATGAACATTGGTCTGCCTCCTCTGCAATAGACACTGAGTTTTGCTTCTTTTCTCTGTCTTCCTTGAGTTTGTTTCTAAACTCATTGCAGAACCTCTTTATGTGACCAATTTTACCACAGAAATAACACTTTCTGTCTTTGTGATATTTCCCTCTTGACTTTGATCTAGATTTAGATCTATTATGCCCTCTGGAATGATCCCTTCGAACTGGATCTCTTCCTCTTGCTTGCTCTTTCCCTCTTGCCATGAGTGCTTCATCTTTCAGCTTGTCATATTCTTTGTTCAGTTCTTGTTCCTTTGATTTAAGTGCTCCAAGAACATCATCAAGTGTGAGTGTGTCCCTTCCATACTTGATCACTGCCTTGAGTTCTTGATAAGCCGCTGGTAGAGATCGAAGTAAGATGACAGCTTGACTTTCTTCATCTACAAAATATTTCAGATTAGCTAAACCAATAATAATTTGATTAAACGCATCAAGATTATCATCTAAAGACAGATTTGCAATCATTTTAAAGCCATATAAAGATTCTAGCAGATTTATTTTGTTAGTTAACGAAGGCTTCATGTAGATCTCTTCGAGTTTGTTCCACAACTCCCTTGCTGTCTTTAAGCTTTGAACCTTTCTCCTCACTGTATTGGAAAGGTGCATTATAATGGTGTAATAAGCTAACTCCTCCATATCTTCAATCTCTTCTTTCTTCAGCGTCTCTGAAAGTTCATCTCTGGGTTTGAGAGCTTTAGCAACTTTCTGATGAACAAGAATCCCTTTCAAGCTTTCTCTCCACAGCCCGAAATCTCCGGTTCCATCGAACTTCTCAAGTTCGAACCTTGCTGTAGTACCCATCTTTGAATTTGATCAATCTTGGATGAATCTGGGTTGAATTCTGTCGAATCTTGGTCCTTTCTCGCGGATCACGAACCTGGCTCTGATTTTGTAGGAATTTGCTCTGATTTTTAGGAATTATTCGACCACAGACTCATCTGGCACATGCCCAGATCAAACTGACGATGACGTAAATCAGCAAACAGATTAGTAAGAAACCAGCAATAATCAAAGAAAAGTAAAAAGAAATGAGGCAAGAGAATTTATCCTGGTTCTGGTCCTAAGATCAATTCGATCTTAGGCCGTACATCCAGCTGAGCATCATCATCTCCAATCCACTATATCAATCTTGAGTTTGTACACTTTACAATGGTAGAAAAGAGCCTAGAAAAAACACAGCAGCCCCTCAAGAACAATCTCAGTTCTTCCTGCAGAGAACCCAAGTTCTTAGTCTCAAAGAACTTCTCACTATCTCTCCGTTTCACTGATTCTCACTCTAGGATTCACTCTTTTCTTATTGTAATTCTCTCTCTCCAAACTCTCTCTTCCATATACTGTTTTTCCTTATCTCCAAAACAGAAAAAAAAAATAAGCTATTTATAAACATAGCTTTTACAAGAAAGTAAATCTTGACTCTAGTTCCAGCCAAGGTTAGTTTGGTGCAGTTAAACTTTAGGAGGATTAACCCACAAATATCATATTAAACATATAATATAATCTACTATGAATTAGCAACAAATTATTTTTAAAAAAAAAACTAGCAAGAAACTTAAATTTAAAATCCACGTATAATATTTAATATTACATTAAATATATAATATATAATTTCTTCTTGTCACTCCCAAATTTAAAAACTAGAACAAACATAAATTTAAATAAAAATAAATAAATTATTTAATTAAAATAAGATATTAATTTAAAAACTTATATAACATTAATATAAATTTAATAAAAATAATTAATAAATTTTATAAATTACATATTACTTGTACCTACTATATTTATATATATATATATAAATATATTAAACTAATTGTATCGATTTGCACGCGTTCCAATACCTCTAAATGATCAAACGAATTCGAGAGCGGGCTCCACATTCGTAAAAACATTAATTGTTGATAATTATTTCAGCAAAGGAAGAGTTTGACAAGAATATAAATAGGTACATATTTAATTGCCTTTTTAAACTATGAAGATATATGATGTTATACATAATAATTTGATTACTAATATATTGTCATGCTATCGATATATGCGTGGAACAATGGGTTTAAGAAATTATGCATGTTATCGATATATATTGTTATACTAACACATTTGTCACCTCCATTAAAAACGGTTTAAGAAATTATGCATGTTATGATATATTCGTACTACAACGTACACTTATGGCAGAATGATATTCTTTTTCCGCATGTTTATATAATTTTTAGAGTAACCGATTACAATCACAATGGTATCACATTGGAATCACATGGGTTTACAATTCTTACCTTTTTTGTTGAAGCTATTTGAAGTTGGCAATAGGTTACCACCGCATCCAAAAAGAGGAATTTGTCAAAATGACCATCTAACAAATTGAAATTTGCAAAATAACATTTCATTTTATTTTTATTTTTAATTTATTTAATTTATTAAAAATTAATGAAATGGCACTTAATTAATTTAAAAAATTCACATTAACAACAAACCCTAAAATCTCTAAACTCATGATAGAGTGTTCTCTTCTCCTCACCATTCCCATTTGCTTTCTTCTATTCTTGTTAAGACCAAAATGACCAGCCATCTCCAAAAGTCCCTAAGTCACGTACCCTTCTCTTCTCCTCTCCATTATTTGCTTTCTTCCATTGCTAAGACCAAAAAGACCAGCCCAAGTCTTTCTCTGTCACGATACCCTTCTCTTCTCCTCTCCCTTTGCTTTCTTCCATAGCTAAGACTAAAAAGACTAGCCCTCCACTCCATTTATTTCTTCCTCTGTTAAGACCAAAAAGACCAGCCACAAATATCTTTCTCTTTTCCTTCTTCTTCTTCTTGTCTTCTTCATCAACGACCAATCCCCCCCTTCCCCTATTTGTAGTAAGATTAAAAAAATTCTTATCTTCTTTTTATTCTTCTTCATTCTCCATTAATATATTTTTGGGATTTTGTTCTTCATTCTCTTATTTGCAATAATTATTCTTCTACAATTGTAATGGAATCAACCAATGATGTATTAACTACAATTCCCACACCATCAAACGAATGTGAACAAGTAAGTATTATGATTTTTTATTTTTTTTCTACATGAAAATTAGTGTTTGAATGTTATCTTTATCATATAGAAATGAAAGAAAAAAATAGATAAAATGCAACAATCAATTTTACACTTTGCATTTCGAAATTTTCATTATTCAATACTTGAAAATTAAAAAAAAAATGAAGTTATGAAATGTGCGACTATGTGCGACCCTATGCGACTATATAGTGCGACTATGTGCAACCCTATGCGACCCACATGGTCGCACATAATTTGCAAAATATATGGAATATACTGTGTGACTCTGTGCGACCCTATGCGACCATGTGCGACCATGTGGGTCGCACATGGTCGCACAGAGTCACACAGTATATTCCATATATTTTGCAAATCATGTGCGACCATGTGGGTCGCATAGGGTCGCACATAGTCGCACTATATAGTTGCTTAGGGTCGCACATAGTCACATAGGGTTGCACATATGCGACCCACATGGTCGCACATGATTTGCAAAATATATGAAATATATTGTGCGACCATGTGGGTCGCACAAGGTCTTTTAGTTAAATTTTTGGTCGCATAAAGTCGCTTAGTTAATAAATTTGGGTTGTTTAGTTAAATTTGTAATTCATGTTATAGTTTTTATATTTATATTCTTATTATTTATATATTTTTATTCATTTGGCAAATTATTATTGTAGATGCCCAGAACTGTATTAACGACAGAGCTTCCTTGTATACCCCGTGTCATTACTACTAATACAGTTGCAAAATCTAAAGTTACCATCAGATCTCCGCTGAGTGTAATAGACCAAATAAAAGATTGGCTTTCAAATTCTGACAAGGTCGTTTTTAAACATTACACCCAGTTGGGTCGTTTGTTGGACCTCGACACTCGAGGCTCTTTCCCTGGCACCTTAGCAAACCAGATAGTTTTGAGGATGGTAGATTGCCAAAAGAGGCATGAGTTATGGTTTTTGATTAATGGAAAACCTATGAGGTTTTCTCTCCAAGAGTTTGCAATAGTATCTGGGTTGTACACTAGTGGCGGACCAACACCTGAATAAATGAATGTTGTTTCTTCTGAGAACAATTTAAAGAAAAAGTACTTCAATGACAAGATGTCTATTAAAATAGAGGACATAGCTAATGCTCTAGATAGCATATCGAAAGAATGTAGGACTAAGGACAGAGTGAAGTTGTGCTTTATCTATTTGCTCAGCGCATTTCTAATAATGCCAAGTCCTGGTTCGATAGTAGATCTTAAATGGCTACAACTAGTGGACAGGCTAGATATATTTGACAAATATTGTTGGGGGAAGCTGGCATATGAGAAACTAATAGAGCAAATCACGAAAAAAGATATGAAGAATAATCCCACTGAGAAGGAGATTAAGTGGAACTTCTTTAGTTGTCCTTGGATATTTCTGGTAAATTTTTTTATTATGATTATATTTTTATTAAGTTTATTTATTTTTGGATATTTTTTATTACATTTTGTGATATGATTTTAATTATTCTTTTGTCTCTTATAGATATGGATTTGTGAAGCAATGCCAAAGTTGGGCGACATGGTAGGACAAAGAATCCCAGGAAACCATATTCCTCGATGGCTTGGTTGGAAAATAAATGATAAGCATAAACTCACAGTTACAAGAATATCAGAAGTAATAGAAAATGATGTTGAGGTATTTATCCACATACAAAATTATTTATTGTCTTGTATAAAAAAAATATGATCAAGGCAACTTATGTTAGTTTATTTTCTTTGTGTATTAGTTTTTTTTGCGACCTACATTAGCTCCAACTTCAAAGGAGAAGGCAGAACTTTTTTATGAAAGGCTTGGTTGCTACGAGGACAATGAAGATAACGTAATTGATCAGATTTCTTCATTTTTAGTGGGTGATGTCATTCTACGTGATCCACAGTGTTCTGCGCCACATGTGGAGCCTCCATCCTCGAATGTGGAGCCTCCATCTTCGGGTTTGGAGCCTCCATCTTCAGGTGTGGAGCCTCCATCTTCGAATGTGGAGCCTTCCCAAATCACTCCAATTCGTCAAATATCATACTTGCATCCATCTTCATAGCCTCCCTCTTCTTATGATGCTCATAGTGAGTTATTGGAATCAGTGAAGCGTTTGATAGCTGACCAAGAAAAGTTGCACAATGCAAGATATGAGGAGATTGAACGTGTAAATAAAGAAAGGCACGACGCAATAATGACAACCATCGTCGACCATGCTTACTTGAATAGAGTGAGGCATGAGACACTATTAGAAAGATTTGATGTTTTGATTGATATCTTTCGACCTATAGCAGCACAACTTTCTGGAGCTGGAGGAGAAAAGACTACAAAAGATAACCAACAAGTAAATTTTATTTGCAATAACTTTAATATAGATATTTTTATTGTCATCTATATTTTTATTTATAATAATATGCCTTGTAACTTCATGGTTGTAGGATTCACCATCTTATGCACACTTTTTTGGAGATGGATTTGTAACACCTATAGGAGAAAGGAACATGGAGGGTGGCCAAGCCTCCACGCCTGTAGGAGAGAAGATTGTTGATAATACATCATCTAGTTTTCCTACACAATCTGCAGAAAACGAAGTCACCACACAGTCTCATATGTCTGCAAATTCCTATGAGACACCGCCATCAATTATTTATGAAGGAATTACTAATGAAGAGCCTGGTAACGAGGTAGAACAAATCGTTCGAGATGGTCGACCGTTGAGGTTAAGAAAACGGGCCCCAACCTTGAAATCACCATTCACACCGTGGCCGAGGAAACGTCGATACTCTAAGTTAGAACCTCCTATTTTCGACCCTTTTAGGCAACCTATTAAAGATGATGTGCAAGCATTCTTTAGGTGGTACAATGGCGATACAGGTGGTACAAGTTATATTCGTTGTGGCCAGATGTCACATGACAGAAGATTTTTTGAGATATTGTTGGCAAAGCAACGATATATTGATAGTGAGGTAAGCTTTATCATTCAAATATATCATAATAATTATATAATACTAATTATATTCCCATCATAATTAATAATTAATAAATGTTTTTTTGGCAGCATGTCGATGAAATTACCTATTTATTTAGAAAAAGAATGGATAAATTTCATAATATCTTTCCAAAAGATATATGCATATTGACTGATGAGTTTGGACAACATGTGCGTGCACTATACCACACGTCTCGACAGGAAAATAGTAATGTATGTAAAAAAACTCCAGAGCTAATGTTGTTTGTTGATGGAATCAGACCAGTTAGGGCGAGAGTTTGGTCGGACGTCAATTACTTCTATGTGCCTTGGAATGACGGTGAACAACACTGGATGTTAGTGGTAATTGACATCCGTAACTGGACGATATGGATTTATGACTCAATTCCAAGTCACTGGATCTCTATAGAGGCCATGAAAAAATCTGTGCAACCACTTGCAGAATATTTTCCTTTTTTACTTCAAGGCAGTGGCCATTTTGAAAACTTATGTCATTAGTGCAATCGTCACATGAATATAAAAGTAGCCCCTGCAGATACTGTTCCTCTTAACAAGAGAACGTAAGTTTTATTTTATATATTCTTTTTTAAATCCAAACTTGTAAATTTGGTACTAACGTAGTTAAATTTATCTTTATAGCGGAGATTGTGGTATATTCATGCTTAAGACAATGGAAATGCACATTGCCGATAAGTGCGACAAGTCAACTACATTGGTGCTCAACGACAACAACATAGATACATTCAGACAGGCATATGCAGTTCAATTATATGTGGGTAGTGCGGATCCTTAGCTAGCTAGATATACATAGTTTCTAATTTTTTATACTTTTTGTGGGAAAAATGACTTTAAAATACCTTAATATAGTATATACGGCCATCATGGTCTTTTGGGTTCTGAATTTGCACTATGCGACCATAAAAGACCTTGAATTTGCACTAAGCAGCCATCATGGTCTTTTGGAGTTCAAAAGACCTTGAATTTGCACTAAGCGACCATCATGGTCTTTTGGAGTTCAAAAGACATTGAATTTGCACTATGCGACCATAAAAGACCTTGAATTTGCACTAAGCGACCATCATGGTCTTTTGGGGTTCTTCCACCAATTTTAAAGAAGACCTTGAATTTGCACTTAGCAATCATAAAAGACCTTAAATTTGCATTACAACCATAAAAGACCTTGAATTTGCACTATGCGACCGTAAAAGACCTTGAATTTGCACTAAGCGACCATCATGGTCTTTTGGGGTTCTTCCACCAATTTTAAAGAAGACCTTGAATTTGCACTAAGCAATCATAAAAGACCTTAAATTTACACTATGCGACCATAAAAGACCTTGAATTTGCACTAAGCGACCATCATGGTCTTTTGGAGTTCAAAAGACATTGAATTTGCACTATGTGACCATAAAAGACCTTGAATTTTCACTAAGCGACCATCATGGTCTTTTGGGGTTCTTCCACCAATTTTAAAGAAGACCTTGAATTTGCACTTAGCGACCCTAAAAGACCTTAAATTTACACTATGCGACCATAAAAGACCTTGAATTTGCACTAAGCGACCAGCATGGTCTTTTGGGGTTCTTCCACCAATTTTAAAGAAGACCTTGAATTTGCACTTAGCAATCATAAAAGACCTTAAATTTACACTATGCGACCATAAAAGACCTTGAATTTGCACTAAGCGACCATCATGGTCTTTTGGGGTTCTTCCACCAATTTTAAAGAAGACCTTGAATTTGCACTTAGCAATCATAAAAGACCTTAAATTTACACTATGCGACCATAAAAGACCTTGAATTTGCACTAAGCGACCATCATGGTCTTTTGGAGTTCAAAAGACATTGAATTTGCACTATGCGACCATAAAAGACCTTGAATTTTCACTAAGTGACCATCATGGTCTTTTGGAGTTCAAAAGACATTGAATTTGCACTATGCGACCATAAAAGACCTTGAATTTTCACTAAGCGACCATTATGGTCTTTCGGAGTTCAGAAGACCTTGAATTTGCACTAAGTGACCACAAAAGACATTGAATTTGCACTAAGCGACCATCATGATTTTTTGGGGTTTTTCCACCATTTTAAAGAAGACCTTGAATTTGTACTAATTAAATGAAATTCATAGATAAAATCACTTATAACATAGTAATTAAATGGTCTTATACTTTTATATTGTAATTCAATGATGTAATTAAATAGTTACAAAGACTTATATAATGTACTTTAATGGTGAAAGCACTTATATAATATAATTATATATTGTAATTAAATGATTGACTCACTTACATAATGTACTTAGATGATTACAAATAATTATATAATATGGTCGCACAGGATCGCACATGGTCACATAATCTAATTATATATTGACACACTTAGATAATGTAATTAAATTGTTAATCAAACTTATATAATGTATATAAATGATGTCATCACTTATATATTGTAATTAATTATCAAAAAATTAATTAATCAACTATGGTCGCATAGGGTCGTACATGGTCACATAGACCAATATTAGGATATACTCTGAAATACACCATGGTCGCACATGGTCGCACAGGTCGTATAAACCAATATTATGATACACTTTGAAATACACTAAGGTCGCACAAGCTTTCTCAAGATCCACATTAAGCACTTTAATTAGCATAAATTTGATAGATAGATCTGAATCAAGTTTGCATAGATCAAATACAAGAAACATTAAATATAGTATTTAGAGAACTAAATAATAATAAATCACACATGAGTTGTGCTTCTAACATCTGATGGCACTTGTCGACTAGGAAATTTTTTTGAATTATATCCTGATTGTCCACATGCTCCACAATTATATTTTTTCTTAGGGACTTCACCTTGGGAAGGTATGCGATTGATTTTTGGTCTTCCTTTAGTCTTGTCTTCAGGAGGTGCTATCACTTGTACTGCAATAACATCTTCAGGAATGTCGGTCCATTGTGAGTTTGGAGGAACAGGATAAATAGTTTCAGCATATGCTAATAACCAATATTCTGACGTGTAGTATTTTGACCACATAGAATATATGAGTTCCCCAGTATTTTGGGGTTGTGCCTTTCCTGCTGCTGCTATTGCATGGATACATGGAAGGTTATCAATATCGAAAACTTTGCACGTGCAACTCTTTGACCTTAAATTTACTATTGAATCGAGTTCTCCACACATCACATTGTACTCATTCTCGTTTAACTGGAGAGTTATCAATGAACCGACTTCATCCCATCTTTTACGTATTATTTCTTCCCTCCTCGGTGTCAATGGAGTTGTCACTGCATATGCTTCCCGTCGACGTTCAAGGAACCATTGTCCCATCGTGCTTATGATAAAATCGGTCATAGCAATAATAGGGTACTCTCTTGCCTTTCGCATCAAATTGTTCACTGACTCAACTATGTTAGTGGTCATGACTTCATATCGATTACCACCAAAATGTGCTCTAGACCACTTTCTGAACTTGACATCATTCTCAAGATACTTAGCGACACGTGGATATATTTTGCGAAGTTGGTCGAAGTGTTTATTAAACTCTTCGATACGGTACGCTATTGCAGCTTTCTTATACAATTTAGTCCCTGCAGCACTTTTGAAACGGTGTTTTATATTCTGTTTTACATGCCAATAACATGCCCCATGAGAAGCCATAACATAAACATGACGAACTGCATGTTTGATACTTTGATGTCTATCAGAAATAAAACATAAGTCTGAGCTACCAGGTATCAACTCCTTCAACTTCTCTAAGAACCATGTCCATGAAGCGTTATTCTCACTGTCAACCAAACCCCATGCAATGGGGTAAGTATGATATTCACTATCTTGTGTAGTTGCTACTAATAACACATCCTTATGCTTAGTTTTGATCCAAGCCGCATCAATACCAATTACTTTCCTCATGTAAGTGAACCCTCTTATGGCCACACCTAAAGCATAAAAAAGTACTTGAACTTATTTTCTGAATCAAGTTCAATGTGGGTAACTGTACCTGGATTTGCCCGCTTCAACATGTGACAATACAAAGGGAGCAAGGCAAAATTTTCTTTGGCCATTCCTCTAATCAAATTTTGAGCCCACTGTTTTCCTTTCCAAGCTTTCCAATAACTGACTTGAACTTTCATTTCCTCACGCATGAATCCTGCGAGGCTTCTTGGGTTGAGTGGGTCTTTACTATTCTTAAAGTGTCCCTGTACACGAGAACCAATAACACGACTGGATGCTTGTCTATGATTGGCATTTCGGTTCATTAATGAGCAACTGTGAAGACTATAGTACTGTCGAATGACAAAGAAATGTGAATCTTTCATCTTTGTAGCACGGACTCTCCATGAGCAATCTTCACTAATACAACGAACCTCCTTTACAGACTTGGTTGATTTGGTTGTTCGCATTTCAAATCTCCCATTAATGGCGATGATGCTAAGATAATAACTCAAACCATCCTTACTCTCAAAGTGTTGACCCGCTTTTAAATCAGATCCATCATGTCTGCCACTATTTTGACTTGCTTCTCTATTAAATTGTGCAAAATTTCCCATAAACGTATCAAAATGTTGATAAGGGATAATCTGACCTCCCCCGACTATATTGTCATTCCCAATTACATCATTATTTTCTTGAACTACTTTCTCACATTCCTCGAGTACATTGTTACCTCCCTCATGTACTATATCATCTGGTGTGGGATTGGAACCAATGATATCTTCACCACTCTGCGCTATATCTTCACTCGGGACATAGCTTGGATCATTTGGAAATTGATCTATTACATGACACCCAAAATAGTTATCGTAAAAGCTTCCATTATCAAAAACACCATCATCACAACGAAATTCAACATCATCACCAGTGAATCCATTACCATCACCATCATTTACAAGCTTCATCTTTCCTTTATCATTATTCTTTTTGACGCACACATACAGAGGAATCACTTCTTTAGCTTTGTACAACTCCTTCAACAGATCCTCTACATCAGAATCACCACAAATCTTACTTGGTGCCATCTTGTTGAATGTTTCACCAGCCACCTTATGAGTTATTTCAATTTCATATAAATTTCGATCAACACCTACTTTTTCATAGACTTTATTCACTAGTTGATGAAACTTGATACTCCGGTCAACCACAAATCCCTTGTTGCAACCAGTACCAAACCATTCCCAAATACGATTACTTGTAATCTTCCACTCACCATTATAGTCCATGCATATAAAGATGTGATCCATACCTATCATAAAGTTAAATATTCAAATTAACAAGTGTAAAATAAGAATACCACATGTGTGAATCTGAAAATTACACTAAGGTCGCATATGGTCGTTTAGTATAGTTTTTCAATTACATTGAGCGACCATGTGCGACCTACATGGTCGCACATGGTCGCATAGTATAGTTTTCCATTTACACTAAGCGACCATGTGCGACCTACATGGTCGCACATGGTCGCATAGTATAGTTTTCCATTTACACTAAGCGACCATGTGCAACCAAAGGGTCGCCTTTGGTCGCATATGGTCGCATATTACAGGTCGTCTTCAACCTCGAACTGAGGTTATTTTCACACCAGATTTTTATTTTTTTTCTTAGAAAAACCTAAATTTATGCTTCATGTTGTTATATAATTGTAAATAACAAATACTCAATCGTTAAACGTGAGATTATAGTCAATTACTAACCTTTACAATTCTTGGATGGAATTTTCACTTCTTCTTTAATGGTTTCTTGATTTTCTTAAGTCAAATGTGAATATGAATATCATTGAAGAAGAAAGACTTGAGTATTGTAATGGAAATGAAGAGAAGAACTCAATGAAGATGAAGAAAACTTTAGAAAATGTGGAGAGGAAGACCTTCAAGAGAGGTCACGGTCTTTTTCCCTAGGGTTTACTCCCTTTTTTTTTCTTTAAATGATAAAGAAAAATTAATTTAATGTTAATTATATTTATTAAATTAATTATTAAGTTAAGTTTAAAAGGTGGTCATTTTGCTAATAAAAATATTTCAAAAATTATTTTGCTAATAAAAGTTTTCATTATGGTCAGTTTGCAAACTGACTCTCAAAAAAATTCAGTTGAGTTTGCTAAAAATTTTATTTTTGAATATTTTAAACACGAAAATAATTTTTTTTTTTTGTTTCTTTATTTTTAAAAAATGAAAATATATTTGATAACTATATGGTTGTATTTGGTAAAATTTTTGTTTTTGAATTTTTTAAATACAAAAATGGAAATATTATATTTATTTTTGTTTCTTTATTTTTAAAAAATAAAAACATGTTTGGTAACTATTTTTGTTTTTTGTTTTTAAAAACAAAAAATAATAAATGCTTTTGATAATTTTTATTTTTATTTTTTGTTTAATAATATAAAATGAGGTATTGATTTGAAGAAGAAAATAAAAAAAATGAAAAGTCAAAAATGGTTTAAAAAAAATTAAAAGTGAAAAAATTCTATTTTCAAAATGTAATGAATCTTAATTAAAAATTTTATAAATTATAAATAAAAATAGAGTTACCAAACACTATTTTATATTTAATTATCAATTTTTTTAGTTAATTAAATAAAAAATTATTTTTTAAGTGTTACCAAACAACACCTATATTTGTTTTTTGTTTTTACAAACAAAAAATAATAAATGTGTTTGATAATTTTTATTTTTATATTTTGTTTAACAATATAAAATGAGGTGCTGATTTGAAGAATAGAAGAAGAAAAAAAACGAAAAGTCGAAAAAATGGTTTTAAAAAAATTTGAAAGTGAAAAAATTCAATAAATTTTAATTAAAATTTTAAAAAAATAATAAATTAAAATAGAGTTACCAAACACTGTTTTATATTTAATTGTCAAATTTTTAATTAATTAAATAAAAACTATTTTTTAAATGTTTACAACACATTCATAACATACATAACTGATTAACCATAAGTTAAAAACATATACTAGAGTAACTTGTTATTGTTTCTTATATTGCCTGGTAACCGACTACTCATATTTATAGCAATATAGATAACGGATTATCCATAAACTAAATCTATATGCTAAGAGTAAGCTGTTATCATTTTCTTTAGCTTTATATTTCATGGAAACAGTTTACCTAAATTGTATGGTAAGTTTGGTAATCACCACACATAAGTTATAATTTTTTTTAGTTTCAATTTGTATAGTAATCGGTTACCTAGAAATTAAACATAGACGCCTACAGAGTAATCTATTATCATTATTTTAGTTTTATATATTACTTGGTAATCAGTTATCTAAAGTTGCATTAAATTTAAGTAATGTTGGGTTTTATGCTCTTATAAAACCACATTTTTTTTTATGTAATTCATTCATTATCAATAATGTGGTGGAAATCATTTTGTTCAATCAAGATGCATTGTTTACATGTTTTATTACATAATTAATTATTATTAATACAAACGTTTATCAAATCTTGAACATATATATAGTTACAATTATAGTGACTCGGTCACAGTAGATTATAATTGTAATTATATGTACAAAAGCATTTTGTCTTTAGATTAAATCAGTACACTAGATTTTTATTGATTGAGTAATCTACGATAAGATCTACTTACACATCTGGTGTGATGTCATATCCAAGACAATGACCAAGTAGAAAAGATCGAATGTATTTTGTTACATTGGACTCGACCGATATTGATTATTGACAAGATAAGTAATTATCGTTACTATCTAATCTAATCATATCACAACATTGACCATAGGTCAATTCAATCTTAATTATAAGTGATTAATATTCTGTTAATTGTATTATTCAAGTCTTTTGATTTATTCTTTACCATCTTACCCTATGGACTAGCTCATATTTACATATTGGAGATTTAGTAGTATAATTGAGTGAGAGTATTTATCATAGATATGAAATCTATAGCTTATGTTTAAGAAGTGAAACGATGATTTCCTTATAGTTTGGTTCAAGTGTTAAATGATAGAGTACTCATTTCTGTAATTAAATTTATGGAAATATCATTTACAAGGAACTTAGTGTGAGTTAAGGATAAAATACCAATGAGGGGTAAAATTGTAATTTGGAGTCGTCTCATTAGTAGTTCATCTATAGAGGATTGAATGACAGTTATGGTTATAACAATGGATAACGTATTTACATTTGGTGTAAAACGTTCTATGAATTCAAGAGTGCAATTCTGAGTCTAAAGTGGAGTCACGAGGAATTAATAAGGTAGTAAGATTATTTGTTATAAAAAAACTCACGGTAACTTATTAAAATTTGGGCTCATAGATCCATGGTCCCCATGTCATCCCTTATCAAAATGAACATATTAGTCTTGAATAATTAATTTAAGTATTAATTATAAAAATATCATATTGATTAGGTCAATGAAAATAAATAATGTTAAATTATTTATTGATATTTTGTGAGAAAAGAAATAGAATAAAATTTGAGGTTTCTATTGCAAAGTCTCAAAAAGAGAGTATTATATTCAATTAAGACAATTTTGTTAATATTGATAAATTTATATTAATATTATTAAAATGAATTAAATAAAGCTCAAAATTATAATGGGTTAATTTTGACAAGTATTTACTTAATTATAATGATTAAAGAATTAAAATAAAATGTGTAACTAAAACTTATTTTATGTCCTAGCTAATTGCCTATATATACTAGTGTTATAGAATGCATACAACCTTTTTTATGACCTAGTGTTATAGAATGTCCTATGAATTTGACAAGGTAAAAATTCACTACTAATATTCTATACCTAGCCACTCACGCTCTCTTAGTTTTCTTTCTAGAAATTCTCTTCTCATATGTTGAGACTTGCTTACACAAACACTGTGTTGTTTTAGAGAAAGACATAGAAGATTGTCGTTTTGTTTCAAAGCGGTTTGGATTTCTTGCAATACCTAGCATTCAACAAGGACAAAAGGTTACGAATTCCAAAGGGTGTAGTCATTGTTCCGCTAGGCATTTTGTAAGTACTCTAATAGTTTTGTTATTGTATTTACGTATCTCTGTAATATTCACATGCTTGTATGATTTTATGCTTTCTACTATGTATATTGTTTTTTGAATATATATTTATAGGGAGCATGCATATAAACTTATATAAATGAGATTCTACAACTGGCTTCAGAGCCAATGGTTGCTAGTTTATATGTTTATATGTACATGTATGTTTTGACATATTAGATAGGTTAATTAGATGGTAGCATAATTGTTTGCATCTTTAAGTTTTATGTTTGTGTGATACGAAAAAAATATTGTTCATGATTTTTGTAAACTTATGATTATTTATGTATGTTTTATTTTGTTGTATAAAACTCATAAAATCTGTACATAAAATCAAAATTTGAAAATTGCATAATTTTTTTTGCCTACACGTTTATGGTATTCTTATTATTAATTTTTTTAGTTATATATATATTTATATAACGTATAAAAAAAATAGGAAAGGGTGATTGCACGTTAATGACCTTTTCTTTTTTAGTAATATATATATATATATATATCTTTTAAATAAAATAAATTAAAATATGATATTTTTTAAAATATTTTACCATGATAATTATTTTAAAATAATAAATAATAAATAATTAAACAAATTAAAATATGATATTTTGAGATATTTTACCATGATAATTATTTAAAAATTATAAAATTATACGTTTTATAACTTAAATAAAATTTAATTAAACTTAAACTCACTTATTAGAATAATATCATATTAAACATATAATATAGTTTACTGTGAATTAGCAACAAATTGATTTTTTTTTAAAAAACTAGCAAGAAGCTTAAATTTAAAATTCACGTAAAATATTTACTATTACATTAAACATATAATATATAATCTCTTGTTGTCACTCCCAAATTCAAAAACTAGAACAAACGTAAACTTAAACAAAAATAAATAAATTATTTAATTAAAATAAGATATTTATTTCAAAATTTATATGATATTAATATAAATTTAATAAAAATAATTAATAAATTCTATAAATAAAACTAAAGTAAACGTGCATATTGCACGTTGCTTGTATCTAGCATATACATATATATATATCTTCTATATAATAAGTGTGTAGATAACAGAAATTATTGGTTTTAACGGTTTTTTATTTTTTTAATGTTAACTTTAATGGAATATTCCTATATTTAACATAATATACTTATATTTAACGGTAGTTTGTAAGCACTTAAACATAAATAAAATAAAATAAATTAATTAAAAAAAATTTAAATAAGATATTTTTGAGATATTTTACAATGATAATTATTTTAAACTTATAAATAATCAAACAAATTAAAATATGATATTTTTTAGATATTTTACAATGATAATTATTTTTAAGTAATAAATAATTAAACAAATTAAAGTATGATATTTTTGAGATATTTTACAATGATAATTATTTAAAAATAATAAAATCATACGTTTTATAACTTAAATAAAATTTAATTAAACTTAAACTCATTTATTAGAATAATATCATATTAAACATATAATATATTCTACTGTGAATTAGTAACAAATTATTATTTTTTTAAAAAAACTAGCAAGAAACGTATAATATTTAATATTACATTAAATATATAATATATAATCTCTTGTTGTGACTCCCAAATTCAAAAACTATAATAAACATAAACTTAAACAAAAATAAATAAATTATTTAATTAAAATAATATACTTATTGAAAATTTATATGACATTAATATAAATTTAATAAAAATAATTAATAAATTCTATAAATAAAACTAAGCAAACGTGCATATTGCACGTTGCTTGTATCTAGTATATATATGTGTGTGTGAGGTCGATTAAAAAAATTGAGAAACAAATCAAATTCACGTTTTATTTTTGGAATTTCTTTTGGGAAAGTATATATATATATATTAATTAACATATATTTTATAAATGAAGGTTAATTAATATATTTGGTAACATATTTTTATATATGGAGGGCATTAAAAAAAGCATTTATTTTAGAATTGTATCTTTAATTCCTTAATAAATGATATATTTTTTGTGCAAGTAAATATATTTTTGGTAATTTTTTTTCTAAAATAAGAAAAAAAGATAATTATTGTTTTTTTAAATGGGAACAATTGAATTATTATTTTTTATTAATATTTTGAACATTTATTGAATTAAAATTAATTGTGATTAATTAATTGGTTTATTTCATGAAATTGATTGATTAATTTCTTTTTAGCTATTCATCTATTTTTGTAATAAATGTGTACATGTATAAATTAGTATCATGCCATATAGATCGTATGCTAGACCCATCCAATTAATTAACATGTCATGCATCATTATAATTGTTATTTTTACAAATTTGTGCTTAGATTATGGACTTATAGTGATGGTCCATTACTTTAGATAATGGGAAAAATGTCACATAAAATGGGTCATATGCTTGATGGGTTTTATTTGGGCTCAATTGAACATATAAAGTTTAAATTCCTCTATTGTGGGTGGTGCCACTTGTGAATGTCCATTTGTTTTGCATTACTAGATTAGACCTAATCGATTAAATAATTATTAATAAAATGAAGGTTTAAATTCTTGTTTTTTGCCTTATGTATGGAAGCTAGTGGGCCTTGTAGTGAGAACGACATACTAGACCCAGCCCTCCTCCATGCAAGCCCAAATCGTTAAGGCTCATTTACCTAAGTTGGACTTGAGTGTATTAGGTTAATTCTAGTTGAACCTAAATTAATTGATTAGTAACACAGTAACTCTAAATATTTAAAATGGATTTAAATGGGTATTTTAGAATTAGAAGAAATTTATACTAAGGTTTATTAATTACTTTATATAATATGAAAAACCTAGTTTTGTAAATTTCACAAGGTAAATACTAAATTAAAATAATGAGCTTTAATTTTTTAAAATCCGATCTCCACCATCAATTTAACAAGGTTAGAGTTTAGTGGGATCTTATGGCACTTTGATTACGTCTCCCTACGGATGGTGTTCACTGGACATTTAACAAAATTAAATTTCTTATGATAGATAGTTATAGATCAAACCCTTATAGACTCATCCCTACGGTGACTATGAGAACTAAGTCTATAATAATCGAAACCGTGGGTCTAGCTCATAAAGTTCGAAATAATTGGATTTCGTGACTTTGATCGAATAGGAAGGTTATTAATAATAGTTTTAAACTATTATTAATTAAGATGTTTTCTCTATTTAACTAAGTGAATTTGTGATTCTCACCTACCGGGACACATGTATTCATGGCTAGTTAAAATACCTTAGAAATAGTAGATATGTGTTTTTTAGTATTTTACATATCTATGCATATTTTATATGTTTGAGTTATTTCTGAATGTTTATGTGATTAAATGTTTGTTAAACAATGCATTGATTTCTACTAATTGATAATTGTAGCTCTATGTCGAATCTCATTATCTCTCTTCTCTCCAAGGAACTTCTCACTGGAGAGAATTTTCCCAAATGGAAGTCAAACATCAACATTGTGCTGATTGGCAACAACTCCAAGTTTGTTATGACTAAAGTTTGTCCTGACGTCCCTGGTGATTTATCTTCAAAAGAATCAAGGGAGAAGTACAAGCATTGGCTTGCTGCCAACAACAAAGCCAACGCGTATATGCTGGCTAGCATGTCGGACACACTAAGGACAAAGCTGGAGGATGTCGAAACTGCCTATGAACTCATGGAGCAACTTCAGGAAATGTTCGGACACAAATATTGACAAGCTAGTTTCAAGGCAACGAAGAAGTATGCTAATGCCAGGACGGCACCTAGAATGCATGTTCGTGATCACCTCATCAGGATGACGAACTACTTTCAAGAAGTAGAATTGCACGGAGCCACCATAGACGAGGAAACTCAAGTGGGGCTTGTTCTGAATAGTCTTGATCCCATTTTTCTTTCATTCACCACCAACTACTTACTAAACAAACTGAAGTACAAAATGACTCAACTCATGAACGAGCTTCAAATGCTTGAAGGTATCAATGGTGGACCAAGTAAGGGGCATGGCAAGAAGCCTGCTGTTGTTACTGAGGTCGCTCCTGGAGAAGCTAACTTAGCTTCTTCCTCGAAGAGAAAAAAGAGGAATAATAGAAATAACAATAAGGGCAAGGCCACTGCTACTGCAAAACTAGCTGGAGGTGCTGCAAAACCTGTTGGGGGCAAAAATCGCTGCTAAGAAATCCAAAGGAGCATCTTTCCACTGCAAAGAGACTGGCATTAGAAAAATCATTACCCAACTCTCAAGGCTAGAGGAACCCAAGGTAATTGTCAATCTTTTGCCTTGGATGCATGTGTTTCGGAAGATGATAATTCTGTATGGATTATAGATTCTGGATCCACTAACCATGGATGCACTTATTTGTAGCAACTTAGTAATGTGACACCAGTAAAGGAAGGTGAGCTGAAGCTTAGAGTCGTAAATGGAGCGTTCGTGAACGTTGAAGCAAGAGGACAAGCTCGTCTAAATTTTGGAAATAAATATTTAGTTTTAAATCATTTTTATTTTATTCAAAACTTTCGTCGGAATTTAATTTCAATTTTTTTTATTACATCAACAACATTTTGCTGTAACTTTCACAAGTTTTAATATACCAATTTCATTGAGTGGATGTGAATTGTGTGTTGGATGTATGGAAAATGGGCTATACCTTTTACGACTTATCGAACCCTTCGTTTTTAATAACACGTTATTTAAGGTAGCTAGATCTAGGACCGTCAAACGACAAAACATCGATAATGATAACATGACGTATCTTTGGCATCTTCGACTTGGTCATATTAACTATGATAGGATCAAAAAAACTAACAAATGTTGGGCCTTTGAGGGAACTCACAATGGGTGACCTACCTCTCTGCGAATCTTATCTTGAGGGTAAAATGATCAAGCGTCCATTCTCTACAAAAGGAGAAAGGGTCATAGAACCACTAGGGCTGGTACATTCAGATGTCTGTGGACCACTGAATGTTCAAGCGAGGGGTGGTTATGAGTATTTTGTCATTTTCATTAACGACTACTCAAGATACTCGTGTCTTTTCCTAATGCCTAGGAAATCTGAAACATTTGAGAAGTTTAAAGAATTCCTTGCAATGGCTCAAAACCAATTAGATAAAACGTTAAAGATTTTGCGATCTGGTAGGGGTGGAGAATACATGGATATGCAGTTCCAAGATCATTTAGCTGAACTTGGGATATTATATCAACGTACTGCCCCAGGTACTCCGCAACAAAATGGTGTTGCGGAGCGTCAGAATTGCATGTTACTGGAAATGGTTCGATCCATGATTAGTTATTCAACTCTTCCGGTCTCTTTTTGCAGACATGCCATACAGACCGCATGTGACATTTTAAATGTCGTGTTGTCTAAATATATCTCCAAAACACCCTTAGAACTATGGAATGGTCGTGAACCTAGTTTGCATCATTATAGAATCTGGGGGTGTCCCGCTCACGTCCTGAGGAAAAAGGAATGAAAGCTAGAACCGCGAACTGAAGTTTGCTTGTTTGTTGGATATCTTAATGGTACTTGGGGTGGTCTGCTCTATAGTCCACAAGATAAGAAAGTGTTTGTTTCTACAAACGTTACTTTTCTTGAAGAGAACTACATGTCTAATTTAAAACCTCACAGCAAAGTAGTCTTGGCAGAATTGTAATCTGACTTAGCTATTCCTACTAATTCGATTCCATCAACGTAAGTTGATGAAAACAAAAATATTCCTACTGATCCTCCTCAAGTGACGCAAGTCAAGATGAACGAGGAAGAATAAGAAACCACGGTTCTGATTTAGATAGTTACAATACCTTGTCGTAGTGAGAGGTTTTCTCATACCCCAATTCGGTATCATATGGATGGTGAAACCAACATGGTCATTGGGGACACACGTGACGATGATCTATTGTCTTTCAAACAGGAAATAGGTAGTGTTGATAAGGATCTTTGGCTTGAAGCCATGAAATAGGAAATGGAGTCCATGTACTCTAACTTCGTCTAGGATCTTGTAGAAGCACCTAGTGACTTTAGGGCCATTGGGTGCAAGTGGATTTACAAGAAGAAGAGATGAACTGATGGAAAGGTTGAGACTTGCAAGGCTCGACTCGTGGCAAAGGGTTATACCCAGAGAGAAGGAGTTGACTATGAGGAAACTTTTTCTCCAGTTGCCATGCTAAAATCTATTTGCATACTCTTATCCATAGTCGCAGCTCTTGATTATGAGATTTGGAAAATGGACGTCAAGACATCGTTCCTTAACGGGAACCTAGACGAAACCATTTATATGGATCAACCATAAGGGTTTAAAGTAAGTGTGCAAGTTTAATAGGTCTATTTATGGACTTAAGCAAGCTTCACGTTCCTAGAATCTAAGGTTTAGTGAAATCATTAAAACCTATGGTTTTGAGCAGAATGTTGATGAGCCCTGCGTTTACAAACTCATGGAAAACAACATTGTTGTATTCTTGATTCCCTATGTGGATGATATCTTGCTCATTGGAAACAATGTCAAGAAATTATCAAACATATAGAATAGGCTAAGAACTTAATTCCAGATGAAGGACTTGGGTGAAGCAAGTAATGTTCTTGGTATCCAGATTTTGAGGGATAGAAAGAACAAAACTTTGGCTCTATCTCAAGCAGTTTACATAGATAAGGTTCTTGAGCGTTTATCTATGAAAGATTCAAAGAAAGGAGGTTTACCATCCCAACATGGAATCCATCTTTCTAAAAAGCAATCTCCACAAACTCCTAAAGAGGAAGATGATATGAGAAGGATTCCTTATGCATATGCAGTTTGAAGTCTAATGTAGGATATGTTGTGCACTAAATTGGACATCTGCCATGCAGTGGGAGTTGTGAGCGGATACCATTCAAACCCAAGAAGGGAACAATGGATAGCGGTCAATCACATACTAAAATATCTTCGACGAATTAGGGATTATATGCTAGTCTATGTGGATGGTGTTCTGAACCTGTTAGGCTACACCAATTTTGATTTTCAAACTGATGTCGATGACAAGAAGTCAACTTCTGGAATGGTGTTTACTCTTGGAGGTGGAGCTGTGATATGGAAAAGCATTAAGCAATTCACGATCTCAAATTCTACCATGGAGGCTGAGTACATAGCTGCTTCAGAGGGAGCTAAGGAAATAGTATGGTTGAGGAAGTTCTATACAAATCTTGGTGTTATTCTAGAAATGGATAAACCCCTCATTTGTTATTGTGACAAAAATGGGGCGATATCCAATTCTAAAAAGCCTTGGAGCCACAAAAGAGCAAAGCATATAGAGAAGAAGTACCACATCATCAGAGAATATGTGGCAAAGGGAGATGTGAAGTTCATGAAGATTGCATCTAAGGACAATCCCTCGGATCACTTCACAAAGACACTGGGAGAGACTGCTTTTCTAAAGCATATAGAGGGAATGGGTTTGAGAGAAATGTCGCATTTGTTTTAAAAGTGCAAGTGGGAGTTTGTTGGGTTTTATGCCCTTATAAAACAAAATTTCTTATGTAATTCATTCATTATCAATAAAGTAGTAGAAATTATTTTGTTCAATCAAATTGCGTTGTTTACATGTTTTATTACATGATTAATTATTATTAATACAAACATTTATAAAATCCTGAACATATGTATAATTACAATTATAGTGACTCGGTCACAGTGGATTATAATTATAATTATATGTTCAAAGGCATTTTGTCCTAAGATTAAATCAATACACTGGATATTTACTGATTGGGCAATCTATGATAAGATCTACTTACACATCTGGTGTGATGTCATATCTAGGACATTGACCAAGTAGAAAAGATCGGATGTATTTTGTTACATTGGACTGGACCAATATTGATTATTGACAAGATAAGTAAGTTTTGTTATTATCTAATCTAATCATATCACAGCGTTGACCATAGGTCAATTCAATCTTAATTTTGAGTGATTAATATTCTACTAATTGTATTATTCAAGTCTTTTGATTTGTTCTTTACCATCTTACCCTACGGACTAGCTCATACTTACATATTGGAGATTTGGTAGTATAATTGAGTGAGAGTATTTATCATAGATATGAAATCTATAGTTTCTTTTCAAGAAGTGAAATGATGATTTCCTTATAGCTTGGTTCAAGTGTTAAATGATAGAGTACTCATTTCTGTAATTAAATTTATAGAAATATCATTTACAAGGAACTTAGTAGGAGTTAAGGATAAAATATCAATGAGGGATAAAACGGTAATTTGCAGTCGCCTCATTGGTAGATCATCTATAGATGATTGAATGACGGTTATGGTTATAACAATGGATAACGTATTTACATTTGGTGTAAAACGTTCTATGAATTCAAGAGTGCAATTCTGAGTCTATAGTGGAGTCACGAGGAATTAATAAGGTAGTGAGATTATTTGTTATAAATAAACTCTTGGTAACTTATTGGAGCTTGAGTTCATGGATCCATGATCCCATTTCATCTCTTATCAAAATAAACCTAGTAGTCTTGAATAATTAATTTAATTATTAATTATAAAAATATCATATTAACTAGGTCAATGAACATAAAAAATGTTAAATTATTTATTGATATTTTGTGAGAAAAGAAATAGAAGAGAATTTGAGGTTTTTAATGGAAAGTCTCAAAAAGAGAGTATTATAGCCAATTGGGACAATTTTGTTAATATTGATAAATTTGTATTAATATTAATAAAATGAATTAAATAAATGTCAAAATTATAAATGGTTAATGTTGACCCTGATTTTGGTCAATGACACGGAGTCTAGAAAACGATATGAAAGTAATATAGAGCTTGAGAAAATGATCTAATGGAAAAAATAAAGAACACATAGATTTATAGTGGTTCGGCCCCAGTGATTGGTAATGACCTACGTCCACTTGTTACTATTATTAATATTGAGTTCCAAAGGTGTGATCAAAGAACTAGGGTTCCTAAGTTTCACAGACCTTAGAGGAAGAAAGCAATACAAATGATGGATAATAGTACTATAATTCCCATAGAAAAAGATCGATCCCCCTCCTTGAGCTATTTCTTGTGTATTTATAGGCTCAAGAAGGATTACATGAATTAGGAAATAATATCTATCCTTAATAAACGGATCTGCAAGTCATAATGAAGAGATATTCTCGGACATCATTACAATTGTACAGATCTTTACATAAATGAACGAAGTATACGACTAGTCTGGTCGTATATAAACTTGATCTTTTCATGTGGAAATAGTGTTGGTCGATAGGCGAGCCGTATCTCTGCTACGTGTCCGCCATGTGTCGTAAATCCTTGCCATGTCATCAGCAGCTGATTTATGGATAAACATTTGCCCCCCAAGTTTATTTATTATGACCAGCAATAAGTAAACAAAGGGCCATGGTCTCTGCATCTGCTTTAACTCGTTGGGAGCTGCTCGTGGGATTTTAGAAAACCTTTGACACTTGTCGCATTTTTGCACGAACTCCATGGAGTTTTCATTCATGGTTGGCCAAAAATATCCCTGCCTTAGGATCTTTTTTGACAGGCTTTTCCCCCCAGCGTGGTCCCCGCAAAAACCTTCATGTACCTCCTTCATCAACTATTTGGCTTTCTCCTTTGTAATACACCTGAGAAGTGGCAGTGAGTATCCCCTTCGGTACAGGATTCCATCGACCAAGATATACCTAACAGCTTGCCGCTGAAGGGTCCTAGCTTTGTTTCTGTCCGCTGGCAGCACACCACTTGATAAATACTCTACATACGGCGCCATCCATGTATCCGTCATCTGGATGACCAGAGTGGTTTCTGTTGCTTGGATGCTGGGCACGGATAGTCACTTGACTGGCACTATGTTCAGAGTATCAGCATCTTTTGCACTTGCCAATTTCGCTAAAGCATCCGCGTTGGAATTCTGATCACGAGGCACTTGCTGGAGAGTGTATCTGTCGAACTGGGCTAACAAATCCTTTGCTTTATTGAGATAGGCAACCATCTTCAATCCTCGCGCCTGATATTCTCCCAAGATTTGATTCACGACTAGCTCAGAATCACTATAGAAGTCAAGTGCTTTTATGTTCATATCATTGGCTAACCGTAGTCCAGCGAGCAATGCTTCATATTCAGCCTCATTGTTGGAGGTAGTGAAGTCAAATCTTATTGCACAGTGAAATCGATACGCTTCTGGCGTTATCAATATCACTCCTGCTACTGCGTGGGATTCGTTAAATGAACCGTCTGTGAACAATTTCCACGAGGTTCCTTGGATTTGACATTCAGGCTCACTGGGCTCCTCGATCTGCTCGCCACCCGCGGGCTCTGTGAACTCGGCGATGAAGTCAGCTAAGGCTTTCCCCTTTATCGCTGTTCGTGGCAGGTAAGATATGTCGAACTTCCCGAGTTTGACTACCCACTTTAGTAATCTTCCAGCAGCCTCTGGCTTTTGTAGGACTTGCCGAAGAGGCTGGTCGGTCAATACCGTAATCGGATGGGCTTGGAAGTAAGGCCGCAACTTCCTAGAGGCCAATACTAAGCAGTAGGCTAACCTTTCGATGGGGGGATATCTCAATTCTGCTCCGATCAGCCTTTTGCTTACGTAATAGACAACCTTCTGCACACCTTCTTCTTCTCTCACCAGAACAGCACTAGCAGCGTAATCCGTGATTGCCAGGTAGATGAACAAAGTCTCTTTATCGACCGACTTCGACAGGATGGGTGGCTGCGCCATATGCGTTTTTAGTGCTTGAAAGGCTTGTTCACATTCATCTGTCCATTCAAATTTCTTATTACCTCTGAGTAGATTGAAAAATGGGACGCACTTGTCCATTGATTTTGAAATAAATCTACTTAGAGCAGCAATTCTCCCGGTCAGACTTTGGACATCCTTAATCTTTACTGGCCACTTCATCTCGATCAGGGCTTTTATCTTCTCAGGATTAGCTTCAATTCCTCTTGAGTTAACTATGAATCCCAAGAATTTCCCTGATCCAACTCCGAAGGAACATTTAAGAGGATTTAGCTTCATCCTATATTTATTAAGAACGTTGAAGCATTCCTGCAAATCCCTTACATGTCCTTCTGCCTTCTTCGACTTAACCAGCATGTCGTCGACATAAACCTCCATGTTTGCACCGATCAGCTCCTTAAACATGTGGTTGACGAGTCTCTGGTAAGTCGCACTAGCATTTTTCAAACCAAAGGGCATCACTTTGTAACAGTAGAGCGGTTCAAAAGCTAGTGTGATCCTCATCAGGGGGATGCATACTGATCTGATTATACCCAGAGTATGCATCCATGAATGAGAGGATCTCGTGTCCTGCAGTGGCATCGACCAGCTAGTCGATCCTTGGGAGTGGGAAACAGTCTTTGGGGCAGGCTTTATTGAGGTATGTAAAGTCCACACATGTACGCCACTTGCCATTCGGCTTGTGCACGAGTACGGGATTGGAGACCCACGATGGATAAAATGCCACCCTGATGAACCCATTCTCCTTCAACTTCTCGAATTCTTCCTTCAAAGCTTTTGATCGGTTTTTGTCGAGCTGCCTTCTTTTCTGTTGCACAGGTGGAAAGCTTTTGTCAATGTTCAGGACATGGTTGATGATTGCAGGATCTATCCCAACCATGTCTTTATGCGACCAGGCAAAGATGTCCTGGTTCCTCTTTAAGAACTCCACCAGTGCTTGTTTTGTTGTTGTCTCTAAGTTTTTACCGACTTTCACAACTCTGGTCGGATTTTCCTCATCGAGTTGGACCTTTCCAAGGTCCTCGATGGGGCCTACTTCTTTATCGAAATCCCCAAAGCAAGGATCTAAGTCTCTATCCTCACTTTGGGCAACGCCCTATTTGGTGAGATTATCACCTGAGCGAGCTTGAACATCAGTTGCCATTTGCAACTCTTTCCCGGCGGCATCTCTCGATACACCCTTTTTTGCCTTGGTGATCGAGGCGTTGTAGCATTCTCTCGCCTCCCGCTGGTTTCCCAACACGCATCCTACTCCTGCGTCTGTTGGGAATTTCATGGTGAGGTGCCATACAGAAGTGACGGCTCGAAGGTCAACCAAAATTGGTCTCCCTATCACGGCATTATACGCCGAAGGACAATCAACTACTATAAAAGTAGTGAGTATTGTCCTGTTAGCAGGCGCAGTACCTGCTGTGACTGGGAGTCTAATTGACCCCACTGGGGCGAGCCCTTCTCCGGAAAAACCATAAATGGTTTGGTTGCATGGCTCTAGGTCCTTAACGGACAATTTCATCCTTTCCAGCGAGGACTTATACAAGATGTTGACCGAACTTCCTGTATCGACCAACACCCTCTTCACCATCATATTTGCGATTTGGACATCCACGACTAGCGGATCGGAGTGTGGGAATCGCACATGTTGGGCGTCGTCGTCAGAGAAGGTGATTGGTTCCTCCTCTGTTCAAGCCTTTTTGGGTGCACGATCCTCAACACTCATCATCTCGATGTCCTGGTCGTGGCATAGGGTTCGAGCATATCGTTCCCTCGCTTTTCCACTATCTCCTACAAGATGTGGGCCTCTGCAGATGGTGAGTAGGGTACCTGCCACGAGAGCTAGATGTAAAGGTGGCGAGCGCTGGCGTGCAGGCACCAACTCGTTGCCACCTTGAGCCTCTCGCTGAGAACCTCCCGCGGCTCGTACATATCTTCTTAAATGTCCCTGTCTTATCAGGAACTCGATCTCGTCCTTCAGCTGGTTACACTCATTGGTGTCGTGCCCGTAGTCATTATGGTAACGACAGAACTTTGTTGAATCTCTCTTGGAGATATCTTTTCTTATGGGGGCGGGTCATCTGTAGGGCACGCTCGAGCTGGTCGCTTGGAAAACCTCGACTCGGATTTCAACAAGGGTGGTGTAATTGGTGAAATTCGGTTCATACCGATTATTTTTGGGGTGCTTACTCTCGGAAGCCGAAGGTTCGCCACTGGCCCGCTTTCCACCATTTTTCGTTGCCATTCCCATTGCCTTTGTCGTTTCCATTGAGCTTAGACCTGTTGGCGGCTTTGGCGGGTTCTTATTTAGGCCCCTTGTCTTTTGCTGGCGACTTGCCTTCATTGGCAATCGCGTCTTCAAGCTTGATGTACCGATCAGCTCGATCTAAAATCTCTAGGGTACTTTTAACCCTAGCGGTTAGGGCCATCATCTTGCCTTCATCGCCCACAGTCTTAGCTCATGCTGCGGCTCGCATGAAGCGCTGAACGTATTCCTTCAAAGGCTTCCCCTCTTTCTGGCGTATCTCGACCAGTTGGTTCGCCTTGGTGGGGTGCACACGACCCGCATAGAACTGTCCGTAAAACTCTTTCACGAACATCTCCCAGGATACTATACTTGCAGGAGGGAACTTAAAGAACCACTCCTGAGCGGCATCAGAAAGGGTCGCTGGGAAGATCCTACAGCGAGCATCTTCAAAGACTTTCTGAATGTCCATCTGTATCTCAAATTTGTTTACATGAGATACTGGGTCTCCATACCCGTCAAAGTTTGGCAGAGTCGGCATCTTGAATTTGCTGGGGGTTTCTACCACAACAATCCTTTGTACGAAAGGAGTGCCTCTCCTCCGATCGTACTCGATATGCGATGTCCGCCCCCCGACCAGCTGTTGCACAGCCTGGTCCAGGGCATCGATTTGAGCCTAAACGACTTCAGGAATTGTTGGGGCCTCTGGTGCCAGGGGAAAGTACTCATCGTGCCTTTCTCAGCGGTCGTTGATTACATCCCTCAAGTCATCGTCTCTTCGCCCCTGCTCGCTAGCTCCGAGCCGACTAAAGACATTATTTTGTCTGGGCTGCCCCCCAGCATTATGACCTGCTTGTCGGTCTTCTCTAGGTGGGGGGCTTCTGCCTCCACCTCTCTCCTCGTTCCTTCGACCAGCATTTCCTCTGCCTGATCCGGCCTCATTGTAGTCGTGGCCATCTCTGAACCTTGACTGGCTATCGTGGGACCGACTGTTTCCTTTGTTGCCTCCTTGGATTGGAACTTCCCGAGCGTTAGGGGGAGGCCTGCGTTGGTCAGTGGGTCCCCGTGCATTGTCATGCCGTGGAGGGCCCCTGACACAGAGCCTGTCTCTGAGTTCCTTCTGTTGGCAGAAGGACGCTGCCCCCTGCTCGGTGGATGCGGCTATTCACCCCCTAGGCGTCTAGGGCTGCGGGGCTGTTGCCCGACCCTATTCTGCCTCGGGCGCGGGGGATTGCCTCGACCAGCCTGGGACGGAGGCTGCGTCTCAAGGTCCCTAGGTGGGATATCATCCTAAGGCATCGGTGGCTGCTCCGACCTTTGAGGGCT
The DNA here is from genome assembly GCF_963169125.1 of Humulus lupulus. Taxonomy (NCBI): domain Eukaryota; kingdom Viridiplantae; phylum Streptophyta; class Magnoliopsida; order Rosales; family Cannabaceae; genus Humulus; species Humulus lupulus. Next base: position 98,948,043 of record NC_084793.1, read on the forward strand.
TGTTGGTTGGAGCGGAGGGCTAGGATTGGGACCTCTTTGAGGTGGCCCACTTGGGGGTTGATCAGGCTGCGAGGCAGGCGCAGCCTGATTCCTAGCCAACTGGAGGGCTGCTTTAAGGGCTGCCATGGCATCCCTCTAACGACAGTCCATCTCCGCCTGTCTCTCGCTCAGCTCTTGGTACTGGCGCTCTATCTCCCTCTGCTGCGACGCCATTATCTCGGCGGCACTCTCCTAATTGGCCCTCAGAGCGGCCAACTCATCTTGCAACACCCCCAGTGTTGTCTTCAGGGTCTCAGAGTCCACCTCCGCCTCATCGAACTCCAAATGAGGTTCGTCTTCAGCCATATTTGGGCGAGGAGGCTGGGATGGTGCAGCGGCAGCCTGTCTAGTCTTCTTGTTAGTCTTTGCCATTAGATTTTCTTGGATTCAAGTCTCTCAATGAAAGCACCAGAATATTGACCCTGACTTTGGTCAATGACACGGAGTCTAGAAAACGACAGGAAAGTAATATAGAGCTTGAGAAAATGATCTAATAGAAAAAATAAAGAACACAGAGATTTATAATGGTTCGTTCCTAGTGATTGGTAATGACCTACGTCCACTTAATACTATTATTAATATTGAGTTCCAAAGGTGTGATCAGAGAACTAGGGTTCCTGAGTTTCACAGACCTTAGAGGAAGAAAGCAATACAAACGATGAATAATAGTACTATAATTCCCAAAGAAAAAGATCGATCCCCCTCCTTGAGCTATTTCTTGTGTATTTATAGGCTCAAGAAGGATTACATGAATTAGGAAATAATATCTATCATTAATAAACGGATCTTCAAGTCATAATGAAGAGATATTCTCGGACATCATTACAATTGTACAGATCTTTACATAAATGAACGAAGTATACGACCAGTCTGGTCGTATATAAACTTGATCTTTTCATGTGGAAATAGTGCTGGTCGATAGGCGAGCTGTATCTTTGCTACGTGTCGTAAATCCTTGCCACGTCATCAGCAGCTGTTTATGGATAAACAATTAATTTTGACAAGTATTTAATTAATTATATTTATTAAATCATTAAAATAAAATGGGTAACTGAACCTATTTTATGTCCTAGCTAATTGTCGATATATACTAGTGTTATAGAATGCATTAGGAGAAATGAATTTGTCAAGGTAAAAATTCACTACTAATATTCTATACCTAGCCACCCACTCTCTTTTAGTGTTCTCTCTAGGAATTCTCTTCTCATGTGTTGAGACTTGCCCACACAAACTCTAGGTTGTTTTAGAGAAAGACTTGGAAGATTGACGTCTTGTTTTAAAGCAGTTTGGATTTCTCGCAATACCCAGCATTCAACAAGGACAAAAGGTTAGGGAAACCACAAGATTTAGTCATTGTTTCGCTACGCATTTCGTAAGTACTCTAATAGTTTTGTTATTGTATTTACATATCTCTGTAATATTCACATGTTTGTATGATTTTATGCTTTCTATTATGTATATTGTTTTTTAAGTATATATTTATAAGGAGTATGCATATAGACTTATATAAATGAGATCCTACAGGTAACAAGTTACTAATAAATGAAACACATATGTCTATTTATCTTGATGGTGATAGATTACCCTGGTAATCGTTATTAGGGATGTAAACAGGGCGGGGCGGGGCGGGGCGGCGCCCCTTCGGGTACCCGTTTAATAAACATGTTTAATTTTTTTCTGAAGTTGATCAAATTAATTAAAATAATTAATATTTTTTAATTTAAAATAATTAAAAAATAATAAAATTACAATATAAACAGTGCAGGTTCATTTCCCCTGCCCCTGCCCCATTGGGGTGGATCCCCACGGGGACCCTACCCCGCGGGTTAAATTGATATTCCTAATCGTTATCCATATTGGTAACCCGAAGAAGAAAAAATGGAAAAATGAGAAATAAATAAAATTATACAAATATCCTTTAAATATTAAACGAGATGAAAAAAAAAACACTAAATTATGATAAACAAAATGGCAATATTTCAGGCAAATACAATAATATGAGGAAAAAAAATTCTATATAATTTGCTAAAAATGGGAAAAGTCGTAGATTTTGAAAAATCTGCAAGTCTTTATATTTATGAAAGAAATAAAAAAAACCCTTACTATACATAATTTCCACGAGAAAAAACTACATGATTTACTGTGTTTCACAAACAAATAATGTGCAAAATACGATAAAACTTAAATATTACTTAAATGCAGTGAAATTGTAGAATATATACATATATATATATATATATTATAAAGAAGAGTTAGTACTTTAGAAGTGAATTGGAAATATTGATTCGAGGATGAAAGAAGGGATTTGATTCTTTAGGCAAAGGAAATCTCTATAGAAAAAAAAAAAAAGAGGACAATTCAAGCAGTCATAGAGAATCAACCCATTCATTTCAAACTCGACCAAATTTGGCATAAAATAGCCATCAAAGACATCATTTTGGTAAAAAAAAACTTTTGGGCAGCGATCGGATTGCAGCATTGTATTTTTTAGTGTATATATTGGATACAAATATCTAGACATAAAAAAAGTATAAATAAATCAATCGAAAATGTATATATAATAATGGGTTTACTCGACTTGACCACTCATTTATAGATGAAAGAAATTTCATCAAGGAGCAGCGCAAATGTTACGATTCCTCTGGTAAATAATACCAAAAACAAAGAAGCAAGAGGGGCAATAAAAAGAGTAGAAAAGAGTACATGCCTCATTTTATTTTAATTGTATCTCTTCAAATAAAAATCATTGGAACTATGCATTCTTGAAGCTTTGCAAAATAATCCTAGACCATGCTTCTTCATAGTCACTAAACAACGCATCTTTAACCCTTCAAATGTTTTACAAGCTATGGGAATACCATCATTGTCTTTGGGATAAGTTAATTCTGGCAACAACCATTTAAAATTTAGAAATATGGGATGCAATATTTGGGCTTTTTTATATTTTCTTTTCTTGTTTTCTCTGTGTGATTGGTGGAGAAAAATGAGGGGGGAAGGGTGAGATATAGCTAATAAAGGGTAATTTAAATATTTTAATAATAATGAGTTACCAATTGGTAACAATGAGTTATGGGTTTGTAACAATAAGTTATTAATTTTGTAATAATGAGTTACATGTTTGTAATGATAAGTTACCAATTTCGTAATAATGAGCTCTTAACAATCAATTATCAAAATAGTAATAAATGATTATTAAATTGCTAATTATTATTCGATTATTCGCTAATAGTTTCGTAACTATAAGTTATTATTATTTTTTAAAGAGCTATTGAACTAACCGCTAATAATTTTGACTATAAGTAATAAATAAATTGTTCGATTATCAAATTAATCACCAAAACTATATGAAGTATAAGTTACAAATACATTCAAAATTTTATTAGATTGATTGTCCACAATTATGTTATTTCTTGTCTTATTTTTGTAACTAATTTATAATTTGGTTGACTGTTCATTTCGTTGTATTTATTTGTGGTTACAACTTTTTTAGCACCTTTTGTTTTTATACCTTTCTTAAAAGTTTTTTTATACCTTTTTATATATATAATAACATATTTAATTGTATGTTATTACTCGATGCTTCTTTAATAATTATTTAATAATACACGAACAAGAAATGTAATATAAAATTCTAATAATAATTATGAATTTGTTTATAATAAAATATTTAAAATAATATATATTTTTTTGTTTTAACACTACTACAAAATCAGGGTTTTATGACCTTTTTTTTTTTTAGACATTAAAAGTCTATCTTGTCTTCCATAAAGGGAGACACTACATGTGGAGTCATCGTAGGGGTAGTTTCAACATCTCTTGGGAGTCGTTGTAGGGTGTCAAAAAACACAGACCCTACAACGTCTCCCAAATTGTTTCCATTTTCGGTAGCATATATGTCGCCAATCTTGTCGTATCTCATCAAGTTGTGCTTTTGAATATTTTGTAGTTGTTATCTACAAAAAATATAAAATAAAATGTATTAATTAATTATTTGATTACATTTTGTTTACCTAGATTTCAGAAACTATATTAATGAAAGTTAAGGGAGATTAATGATAAGGGGTTTAGAAGATGTAAACGAGATTTTTACGTGGTTAGGGCGTTAACGAGCCTTAGTCCACGAGACAGTCGTATTAGAGCTTAGAAAGTCTATAACAATGGGGTTTTCTCTTCGTTTCAGCAGAGTAACTGTATACACGCCAAAAAGATCCCTCCTCCCCTGTGCTCTGTCACATGCATTTATAGGTTCACAGGAGCACTAGGCTTGGGCCGGGCTGACCCGGGCCCAATAAAGGTATAAATATTACTGGCTTCTCTATCGGAAGCCCAATACAAAGGATAAAAACATAAAAGACAAACAATGACCAGAGCCCATTGGGGCAGCCCAAAGCCTATCTATCACCCGAAAAAATGGGGCTTTTGGTCTGGGCATTCCGAGTTACGAGGCAGATTCAGAGGACAAGATCAGTCAGAGTAATGGCGGCACAGGTCTGAACCAGCAGCGTACAATCTCGAGGTGGCCTTTTCCGTAGGTGAAACGTGGGGACAACTCCCATGCTTCATGGGGCGGAGTCAGGGTCGCGGATGCTTTATCCTTCCAACCCTGAGGGCTTGACCCGGGTTCGTTTACTTCTGCCCCTCTTCGTTTACCGTAAGCCCAGATCATCCACCAGGAGCCCGGATCGTTTACCAGGCCACGAGACCGTTTGCATACATCCTGACTGTAACCCCAAGCAGTTGTACCTCTCCCGGACGCCTTCCGGGCCTGGGCCCATACTTGGGCTACCGAAATCAATTACTCCCTGCCAAACGGGCCTAGGCTGGGCCCAACCTCAATTGCCCGACTAGCGGGCTTGGATCGCGGTTCCGGGCCCAAGGCAGGAAATGGGGATAACACATTTATATATGGTTTCAAAAGTAAATTGTAAACTTTAATTGATATATACTTGTTGTACTTGAAAAACAAGAGTTGGTGTGTCTTGTCCGTAGCACAGTCGTGCAACATTTAATGAAGTCTTTCTAGCTCTAGGTTCATGGGCCTAAATTCCATATGTTTAGGTCAATCCAAACATAGGTCGCCAAGGAAATGGAGAGATCGTTTAAGTAGATCCCAAGATCGCCTAAACTTAGCTCGTGCAATCTGATAAGCAGATCAAGCTATCCATGGATGTTTGAACTCGTGCAGTAAGACTTCAGATCGCGACTGATAAGCTGGAGGCGTAGATACGAATCCCTAAAGATGCATGATTTATATCCATAGAGGGATTATTGTGATTTTTCATAGTAAATGTAATCAATCAATGTAATTTATGTAATAAAGGCAGTTACCCATTTTTTAAGTTACCTAAACCTGTTCATTTTTCCATAAATAGAGAGGGAATTGTTGTACTTTAAAAATTAGTACGAGTCTAGTCACTCAGATCGGGTATAGTTGGCAAATGGATATGTGAAAAAGTAGCCAAGTAAAACCTCTGGTTAACAATCATGTGAGCAGAGGTTGGGGTTTGGCACAATGACATTCGGGTTATTGTCAGGCCATCTCCTGGATAACAATCCAGTTCGAGACCAATAGTGGTTAGGTCCTCCTTTGGGCGCTTCAAGGGATAGCACCAGCCTGCTTCTTCTCTTCAAGCAGACTGCTGCTTTTAGCACTGATGATGTCTACTCTAGCAGCTCCAAAAAATGCTACCAGCTATCTTATCTCGGCCAGCTCTCAAAATTTGACGTCATTTACTGTCACATGTCCTCATCAAATGCCACGTCATCATGTCCAAATTTAGGTTAAATATAAATTATTGATAAAATAAATAATTAATTTTCATTTAGAGAAATGAAATTTTTTTAACACCATAATTGGAATCAAAATTTAGTTTATATAAACTAATTAAATATAATTTGAGTAATTACAATCCCAATAATAATAATTAAATAATGGTAGTTTTAGAAACAATCAATTATTTATTTAAATAATTATGAATTATTTTGTCCCAATATGAAAATAGTTTTGGAAACTATTAGTTATTAATTAATAATTTATCAAATTATTATTTAATAAATGGTAGCCAGTTTCCATTATTTATTAATTAACAAATTATGAAATTATTATTTTAATAATAGAAGTTTAATAAAATTTGATAAATCTTAATTTTGGAGATTAGGTTCTTATTTGGAACCTAAGGTTAGGGTTTAATTGTGAAATCTCAAGAGACCTACAAGGAAGGATGAAGCCCATGGAGATTACAAGAAGATATGAAGCCCAAGGAATGCCTTGGTGTATTTTTGTAATTTTGTTTAAGCAAGAGAAATCAATCAAATTCCAAGTGTGTTTTATTCTATGCTTATTAGAGCACTCTCAATGGATGTTCTACTCCATCTTTTAAAATACCTCCAAAAAACACACAATTTTCTATTTAACATCTAAGTTTTACATAATTCCATACATCAGCTTCTCTATATATTTCTCTACATCATTTAAATATTATATCTTTAAACATATTTTATTAATTAAAGTAAAATAAAATAATTGAAAAAGAAAAAAGAAATAATAAATATATATATTAAATGGGAGAGAGAAAGCTTATAAAGAAAAATAATAATATTAAAATATTATATAAATGATATGTAAATGTAGATATGGATTAATTGGAGTTTGTGCGTAGCTATTATAAATATATGTATAAATGAGCTGATGGAAGATGTTTTTGTAAGTTTTAGCTAAATATTATAGAGAAAATGTATTACAAAATATACCATCAAAATATATTTTTTTTATAATCTACCTCAAACTTTTACATTATATCATACATTAGCTTCTCTATTTTTTCTCTGCATCATTTAAATATTATATTTTAAAAAAATATTTTATTCATTTTAAGAAATAAAATAATTAAATATAATAGTATTACACTCATATATATATATAAATTTATAAAAAAATCATAAAATATTTATAGCTTGATGAATAGTATTTCACTACATATAGAGAAATACTATTTATTTAGGTAAAAAAATATAATTTTACATCACTCATTACAAGACTATTTAACAATTTTATCTCTATATTATAAAGAATTAGACATTTTACATTCTTCATTGGGAGTACTCTTAATATGATTGATAACATGTTCATGCATATAACATTTCATACATGAATCTCATACAATTTATATTTAAAGCACGCTTCTTATTTGGTTAGAATTGTGTTTTAAATAGAATCGACATAATTGATTATATGTTTATGTTTAATATGATTAAATGGAAACACATAATTAATTAAGTTTAATAGTTAAACTTGGTAAGTCACACCTAACGGGGATTTTCTTTATGTTAGGGCCATAAACCAAAATTAATAAATATGATTTATTAATAATATAAAAGACATTAATTATATGCAATCCTAGATTGAGTCATTGGATTGCAGTGAAGAATATTCTCAAGTATTTTAGAAATACTAGAGATTATATGCTTGTATATTTAGGTGGAGACCTGAACCCCACTGGTTACACTGATTATGATTTTCAATCAGACAGAGATAGTCGGAAATCAACATTTTGATTAGTGTTTACTCTTGGAGGAGGAGCAGTAGTCTGGCAAATTATTAAACAAACCAGCATTGTAGACTCCACCATGGAAGCCGAGTATATAGCAGCTTGTGAAGCAGCTAAGGAGGCTGTGTGACTCAAGAAGTTCTATTTCGATCTGTAAGTAGTGCCAGATGTGGATAAGTCACTAGTCCTATAATGTGACAACAGTGGGGAAGTAGCTAACTCAAAGGAACCACGGAGTCACAAGAGGGGAAAGCACATCGAGAGGAAATATCACTTTATCAGAGAGAAAATTCATCGAGGAGATGTTGCAGTTATGAAGATAGCTTCAGAGCATAATCTTGCAGATCCTTTCACAAAGACTTCATCCATGAAATCTTTTAAGGAGCGTGTAAGAAACATGGGAATGAGAGAGATGCCTCATTTTCTTTAGAGCAAGTGGGAGATTCTTGAAAATTGTGCCCTGGAAGCATATGTAGTAGATATTGTTTTAAGAAATAAATAAATAAATTGAATTTGTTATGCATATATTTTATGGATTATATTATTCTGTGATAATATTAAGTAAATATCAGAAAAATTCCTAAGTTCATATATGTGATCTCAACCACGTATTGGAACGGGAGGATTGTGTTTGAGATAAATGAACTTGAATAGTTCGCAGTAAAATAAAGTTATGGAATCTTTAGATTAATTACTACAAGTACGGTTCACTAGTATTATGAATACATGTGATCTAGATCCGGTAACTAGTGTAGTAGGACACTTTAGTGGATGTACTTTATATATTAGAGAATATATAGAACTGAACAAGATATGTTTATTAATACTTAGTTAAATATTGTTTCAAAGTATTAATTACATATATTAATCGATGATCATATAAAAATAGATCTTAATCCTAAAGTTATTATGAACTCCTGTTTATGTTATATGAATTCTTTGATTTACTCGTTAGGGTTTGTCAGAATGATCAGGCTAGAAACTTTTGTTTTGGGAACTCATTAATATAAATAGCTGGGGACATAGTATACAGATAAGGAATCTATACTTTCTCGTAAGAGATTGAATAATGGTTCTCTTAAGGGTTGACTTTTGGGACTGAAAGGTTATTGAGCTCAAATTCATAATTTAGTTATGAATTAACCTTCACTAGTAAAGTCAATGGTACTCAAGGAAACAATATATAATTAAAAGGGTAACAGTAATTTTATTTCCAGTTAATTATGAATCATTATTAGAGGGTTAATTTGTATGTAATGATCATATCAATTGACGCTTTATTGTTATAAAGTACTCGGTAAATGAAATGTCTATAATTACAAGAGTGTAGTCTCATAAAATAATTAATTAATTAAAAAATAAATTGTAGATTGGTTACATATATATATATATATTTTAAATTTAAATATTTTCCATATAAGTTAGACTTATCAAAAAATGAAACAGATACTGAATTTATTTGCTCTGAGAAAAAGAATGATATTTTTTTATATTTCCCTGACAAAGATACAGAACCAATCTCAGGCCTATTATCTTGATCTCATGTGTTGAGTACATCAAGTTGAATCATAAATATTCCATCCTTTATTCTCTAAGTGCCCACACACTTCTTGAGGTGTAGAGAACGTTGTGGAAGATCTTGGTGTGAGTACCTGGGAGCAGCTTGGATAGGAAGATTGTTTATTTTACGAAAAGATAGCAATGACACTTGATAGGAATAAAGAGGTATGTTCTTTATTCTTTTCTTGTTTATGATTAATGTATGTATATTAATGGATCAACATATTTAAAAGTAGTTTAAATATGTTACTAAAATTTTGTTGTACACTGGGCCCACCCATCACCAGTCCGCTGCGTATTAGGAAACTTGTTCCTAACACTAAGTAAAGGCAAGAATTTTTATTCAATCTCCAATCTTGCATATAATTGAGGTCTCCCATTTACCTGAAATTACAATATTACAATGTAATTGATTAGTTGGATTAGTTGAATAAACACGTCTAAGCTAATAATGCCTACTAATTAAATCCAAATTCAACTAACATATGGCTTTCCAAATAAACCCTAAAAGGAGAAAGTTCTCAAATAGCTCTACATATTATGCATATACAGTAAAACCTCCATAAAATGTTACACTATATTAGAATAACTCCTATATAGTTATAAAAAGTTTTAGCCTCAATTAATGACCAGTTATAAATATGAATAAACTATACATTGTAATAAGTTATAATATTTCTTAAATCCGTCTTTGGAAAATATGCATCCACATAGTAATAATTATCTTAATATTAAATATATTTATATATATGCTATTTTATACATACTAAAAATTCTTGATAAAATTAATTATTAATTTAAACTTCTAAAATAATTTTATATATTTTCAACATTATATAGATATGTATATTCTAGCTATGTATTTAATTATGTCATTTTCTTTTATCAATGTTTATACATTGAATTTGACATATTTTTTCAATTACTATTTATTTTAGATTTAAATATATATTTCTAATATTTTATAGATATAATTCTATTAAGTTATAACTTTCTCGTAATAATAAAAATATGTTGGTCCTAACGTAATTACTATATAGAGGATTTCACTATATTTTAATATTAATGAAAATTACCAGTTTGACTCTTGTGTTTTTCTATAATACTCGATCTGCCTTTGCGTTTTGTTAAATAAAAATTCGGACTTGTGTTTTACAAAATAGATCAAAATAATTCCTTGAACTCAATTTCGATCAAATAGTTTTTCAAAATGACTGAAATATCTCTACTATCTTCAATTGGTTAATTGAATAATTAATAAAAAAATTGTATTAAATTAAAAGTTATTATATTTAATTTTCTCTTTATCCTGTCTCTTCTTTTTTGTCCTCTCCCTCATTCTCTATCGCCCGTAACTTCTACCCCAAGGCCAGATTCAATATTCAAACCACATTTAATCCAAAAAAGCAGTCATATTCTAAATCTAATGTTCATCATCTTCTTTATATTCATCAATTTGAGAAAGACATTCAGAATCAAGAATAACTACACATCTTCACTATCCAAAATATGAACAAACTAAAAAAAAAATGCTAGTAATATCTTAGGTTTATCACCTCAATAGAACAAACTCAGAAATCTCAAGAAATCAAATATAGATTCAATCAAAATAACTAAGCCACAAATTTTCAGATTTATACCCCTTACCCTCTCTTCTTCTCCAGCAACGACAACCCTTGAAGAACCCAAAAACCAACAACGCCCATAGGATGCTGGAAAATGACGTCTACATACACTCATTGCATAGCCCTACAACACCACCTCCTTCAACGTTAACATAATTACCGACCGTAACTTTTGTTCATGGCTAATACAAAGAGAAACCCACATAACCCTCAAACCTAGACCCCATATCCTCTCCCTCTTCTTATCATTGCCCCATACCCAAAACCCATCTTTCAGCCCCTGCCCCCCTTAGAATTTGCCCAACCCAGCTTCATGACTAGTCGCTATCCCTACCTTTGTCATGACCGAGCCCAACCCAGCTCGTTTATAAGTCGTAGCCTTTGCCATGCTGTGAATCTAAAGCTATGTCGTCAAACAAAGAAGATGACCAAAGAACTGAGCTCCTCCAACAATGAAGCTCCCTAAACTTGCTGGGCAATTGACCGAAGCTCCTCTGTAGAGTTGGCTGGGTATGGAGACCGATGTTCAGAAAGAAAAGAAAGAGGGAGGAGAGACCATAAGAAAATATCATTATTGTTTTTTAATATTAAATTTCATTTAAAATTATTTGAATTTAGTTTTTTTATTTAGTGTAAATTTTAAAATCTATTAATATATATTTTTAATTATTAATTATTATAATCTTAAGGCATTTTAGTCATATTAAAAAATTATTTGACCAAAATAGAACTCGAAATATTATTTTGATTCATAAAATATAAAAGGCGATCAAGTATTCTAAAAAAACACCATGATCAAACTGGTATTTTCCTATTATTAATATCAATTTTTTCTCATTCTTTTATTATAGGAAGCAATTGTATTATTATTTTTTTATTTGTTTATTTTGTAGAGAGTTTTCGAGTAAGACTGATATTGTATATTGATTATTGTTTGTAATATCCAGTCACACGATTTACTAATTGTTTGTTTATTAATTTGATAATTATTTATTTAATATTTGAATTTATATATTAGTAAATGTTGTTAGTTGCCATTTTTATGTGGATATGTGTGTGTGTGTTAGATTAGGCTTGCGTGTGTGACAAGAAAACGAGACTATGCAATCTTGGTTGGATCATGGACATCAATCGAAATCAATGTAAGAAATTATGGAAAGTTTGATGACTTATTAGCTAGTATTTGGGAGCTAATTTTTTTTTTTAAAAAAAAAAAGACTAATGGCTCTATAATTGCTGGTTGATTTAAAGATACTTTCAAATATCAAATGTGATTATTTATCAATCAAGAATAAGAACCAAATGTGAGTCTACATTCTTAGATTAAGTAGAGACTATTAATTTCGAAAATTAGGGTTATTAACAATTAATTGATATAGTTGATTTGAGGAATGAATAAGATATCAAATGGTGATCATCTCAATGAATTTCGACGTTAAGGGTTTGATGAGAATTCAAGAATGTGGTTGAGAAAAATACTAGGTATGTGAGACACATTAAAGTAATTTGAGTGAATTATTTATGGAAATCAAATCAAGGTTTATGCTGATTGAGCAATTAAATTAATTTAGCATTTATGGGTGATTTTTTGTTGGAAGTTTTTAGAGCATGTATAAAGAGAGAGCCTAGCACTCATTTTTCCACAACACAAAGAGAGAAAGAAGGAGAAATGAGCATGAGGAGAAGAGAAAGAGAGAGAGAGAAGGCCGAGAGGTGAAGCTCACATCTAGGGCTTGGGTTGGACACAAGGTTAAGGTGAGATTCTTAGTTCTATTGTTTAGTTCTTAAGCTTCTTCTTCTCTTTATTCTTGATGATTATTGGAGAAGTTTGGTTCATAAGTAGGGTTTGGATTTCAAAGCTCAAGAAAGGCTAGGGTTTCGAGGTTCCTAAGTGGTGAAACTTTAAGAGGTTCAACCTACACATACTCTAAAGGTACCATGGTATTTCTATGTTTGATTTTCTATTTGGGTTTTTACTATGTTTAAGAGCTGACCATTATGAGCATGTTTTTTTTTTTTTTTATGATTTTGGGTTGGGTGCATGTGTTGCATGACCCACGCAAAGAGGATTGGACATGTAGCTTAGATAATTAGACATGATGTTGTTATTAAAATAAGGCTCTTATTTTATGATTAGGTTTTGATCATTGAATCAGGATCTTTTCCTTGTCAAGACTTCACACCCACACCAAGGTAAGGAATTTAAACATGTTTGCTTGATTGCTAATGTTTATGGAATGCATGTTGTATGCTAAATGTTTCAGGGCATGTACTTAGGAAGGTAAAAGGTGGACAAAGGTTGCCATAGTTTTGACCATAGTTGTCGCAGAGAGGATCCAATGCTTCCTCATAGTTATCTCTCCTATTTATGTGTGTAGCGCACGCATAGGTTTCTATATGATGATTCTATGTTTTGTTATGATATGAGCTTATGATTTGCTAAAAAGGTTTGTACATATGTTGTTTGTTTGGTTTAATTTTTCTTACTAGGCTGTTATCTCACCCCCTTACCTTTTCCCCCTACAAGCAATAATTGAAAGTATGCTTTGTAATGTATGGCAGATTGAGATCCTTTCCAAAGAGATGTATGTACACTGTGAGGGGCCTTATGAACGAAATCGATCAAGAACGCCATAAAATCTATTAAATTATCGTTTTAATAATTTTATTATGGAGCAAACTCTTATTGCATGAAATTATGTTTTCTTTTGTTTTAAATCGATATCCGGATGTTATTGCATGTTTTTAAATATCTTTAAGAATGAATGTTCCATTTTCAAGCTTAAAGTTAAGCTTTGTTTCAAAATACTTGTTGTATTGAGAGAGGTAAAATTAGGGTGTTACAAAGTGGTATCAGATAGTAGATCGTTCATAAGCCTGAAGGACTCTCACATAATACATACAGAAGATTAGAAAGATCTCAACTCATTCTTTGTATAGTTGCTTTATTATATTTTTTATTGTATGTATGTTTGATTCCTTATTTGTATTGTGTGTAGTTTACCATTCCTCCTACTCCAAGAGAGCGTAGGGAAGTTATCCATAGAAAGATCAAAGATATCCCAAAGATAGAGGAGGATAGGAGAAACCCTTGCCCACTAAGTAGGCTATGTAACCAGAACGTGGATATCAACAATAGGATTCAAGACATCGTGAATCGAAGGGGAGCAATGGTCTTGGGAAGTAAGAAATTCTTAGCACTTAGGGCAGCCATTGAATACCCTAGAGCTAGAGATAAACTCGACTCCTTATAGGAAGAAATACTTGAGAAAGTAATAGAAGACCCAGATAGATATCCAGCCCTCATCACCCATTTTTCCCATCATTATGAAGTACTCATTGTAGAACATGTTGGGGTTTTATACCCTAATTAAAACCCAATTTCTTTGTAATCTCATTTATTATCAATAAAAGTATAGAAATCATTTTTTGACTTGGTCAATCATTTTGCTCACATGTTTTTTTTTTCATGATTATTTGTTTAATATAAACTTCTATTAAATCCCGAGCATATAGATAATCATATTTATAGTGATGTAATCACAGTGGAATATAAATATGATTAAGTTAATCAAAGATTAGTCAATGCACAGGATTTACACTAACTTTCCAATCTACGGTATGATCTACTTACACATTGTAGTGTTATGTTCTTTCCAGAACATTAGCAAAGTAGATAAGATCGGATGTATTTGTTACACCTGACATGACCGATATTGACAGTTGATAAGATAAGTAAACATGCCGTTATTATATATTCTAGTCATATCATATAGTTGACCATAGGTCAATTCAATCTCAATTCTGAGTGGTTAGTATTCTAACTGATTGTATTATTTGAGTTCTTTGACTTGTTCATTACCAGCTTACCCTAAGGACTAGCCCATACTTACATATTGGGAACTCGGTAGTATAATTGAGTAGGAGTGTTAATCATAGATATGAACATCTATAGCTTCTGGTGAAGAAGTGAAATGATGATTTATTTTTAGTTTGGTTCAAGGTGTTAAATGATAGAGATCTCATTTCTGTAATTAAATTAGTTTACTGAAATATCTTTTACAAGGAACTAAGTGTTTTAAGGATAAAATACAATGAGGGGTAAAACAGTATTTTAGTCTCATCTCATTGTAGATCGTCTATAGAGAATTGAGTGACAATTATGGTTATAACAATGGATAATTAATAACATATCTATATTGCTTATAGAGCGTTCTATGAATTCAATAGTGCAATTCTGAGTCTTTAATGGAGTCACAAGGAATTAATAAGTTAGTAAATTTATTTGTTAGATTTATGATAACTTGTTGGAGCTTGATTTCATAGATCTATGGTCTCCACTGTACCTTGGATAAAATCATCTAGATAGTATCAATTAATTGATTTAATTATCAATTAGAATTATCAAAGTTGACCAGAACAATTTTAGATAATTTCACAGAGTTATGTAATTTAGAGAAGAAAAGAGAAATTAGGGCAGATTTATTAATTAAGATAAATTGGTATCTAAATTAATAAGTAAGTTTAAATCAAGGTTCAAATTATAAATAATTAATTTGATAAAGGATTTAAATAATTAATTAATTAACTAATAAATAGAAAATAATATAGGCATTGATTTTAAGTCCAACGCGCTTATAATTAAATGAGAAATATCACGGGCCTAAAGCCCATAATAATTTCGACCTAGGGCTGATATTATCTATTATTTTATTGATTTTTTAATTAAATTAAATGGCATAATTGAGTCTATTAAAGGAATGCTAAGTGAGTTGAAATCATATTTTTGAATCACAAGTTTCTGAGAAGATCAGAAGATCTAGTAGGTTTTAGATTCTCTCTACAAACATAAGTCCTTTTCTAAGTCTCATTATTCTTTTCTCTTCTTCTCTCTGTATCTATCTCATGTGTTGAGAATTGCCCACCTTAGTCTAGGTGATTCTAAGGATATTTTGGAAGGCTGTGAAGAAAATTGAAGAATGGTTCAGTTTCTTGGTAATACTTAGCGACAGAAAGGATACAGGAGTTAGAGAAACTGAAGGAATGACTCCATTCATTCCGCTGCGTATAATGTAAGTGTTCTTATCATTATTTCTGTTTGAATTCAATTTTAGAAATATGTTTTAGGTTTTCTTATATTAATTTGTTTAATATAAGATCTACATAAAAATAAACAAGATCATGTTTAAGTTTTCCCAACAGAACATACTTCCATAGTGGAAGAGGATGGATCTATATTAGAGGAGGTAGAGATGGTTTTGCATTATCTTACCCTAAGCTCTACAATTGAGTCATCTGTTCCATACCTCTCATCGCAGAAGAGCAATTTTATAGGTGCCTTGACCTAGACTATCCAGAGGTTCTTGAGAGCTTGTTTTCCTTTAAGCTTGAAGAACAATGGAGCCTAGTAGTACCCTTTTATTTATTTTGATGTATTGAACTCTGGCTTCTTTTAATGGAATCAATGAATAAATTGTTGTTTTCTTTATTTTTGAGTTTTATTTTTTTCTTACTTTTAAAAATTAAGTTGTGTACCATAGTAAATTACAATGGCACCGGGAAGGACAACACGGGCCGAAGCTGGTAGAGGAAGAGGAATGGGAAGGGGTAGAAGAGCACCCAATGCCCCTACTAATATTCCTAATGTAGCTGACGCCCCTGACATTGCTAATGCCCATGGGAATCCAGCTGGGCCTGAAATTGAGGATCCTCATGCAAAGACAGTGAGGCTGTGGGAACATCTTAGGCTCAGTGATGAGGAACCAGCCCGAGCTGGGAGATGGCAACCGCCCATGTAAGCATCACCGCAACATGTGCTTGTTGGACAGCCGATGGGGCAGGGAGGGCACATAGTAGGACCGTTCTTACCTGAGTTTGAACCTGTGTATGAACGATTTAGGAAACAACATCCTCCGAGCTTCAAAGGTAGCATTGATCCATTTGAAGCCAAAGAATGGTTGAGATCAGTAGAGTCTACTTTGGAACGCATGCGACTGAACAGAGGATAGGGTGTCCTGTGCGTCGTCTTTGCTGAAGGAAGATGCAAGAATTTGGTGGGGTGTCATCAAACCAACCATGGATGTGACTAAAATGACCTGGGCGGAGTTCATTCAAGTCTGTAACAAGAAGTACTATAGTACAGCGGCTCTGGCAGCTTGAGTGAATGAGTTTGCAGCTTTGACTCAAGGAAATTCCACAGTAACAGAGTACGCGCAAAAGTTAGATAAATTGGCAAAGTTTGTGGCACAAATGGTACCAATTGAGGCTTTAAGAGTACAAAGGTTCACGAGAGGTATTAAGCCTATGATAGCCCGAGATGTTAAGATAACCAGTGTAGGAGTGACAACCTATGCTGAGACCTTAGAGCTGGCCCTTAATGCGAAAATGCTGGAAGATCGCATATGGAAAGAGAGAGCTACTAGAAGAGAAGCTAGGAAAGAAAACTCGGGACAAGGTGAGAAGAGGAAGTCACAGGATGGACAAGGGAGTGAGGTAGAGAAAAATTTGAAGGGATCAACTAATAGCAACAACTCTCAGGGTCGCAATACAGAACTCACCAACTGTCCCAAGTGTAAACGCAAACATCATGGTGAATTTTGGGTTGATACACGAGCTTGCTACAAGTGCGATCAGGAAGGCCACATCAAAAGGAATTGTCCCCAGCTGTAGGGAGAACCGAAGAAGGAGCGACAGTAGAGGAATGATAATCTGGTACCAGCCCGAGTGTTCGCACTAACTCAAGGAGAAGCAACGACAAGCAACACGATTGTGACAGGTCAGATCCTTATCTATGGTAACCTATGTAAAGTTTTAATTGATTCTAGAGCAACGCATTCATTTATTTCTACAAAAATGACTGCTAGACTAGTCATATTCTGTGAAAATTTTGAAAAATGTTTTGTTATCTCCTTACCTTCGGGCGAGGTGATGACGTCAACTAAACAATTACGCACTGTCCCAATAATGATCGAGGGCAAGGAATGTCTAGGAAACTTGGTAAAACTGGACATGGTAGACTATGACGTAATCCTCGGAATGGAGTTGATATCAAGATATGAGGTGGCCATTGACTGTAGGAGGAAGATTTTAGTGTTCATACCGCAAGAGGGATAACAATTTATCTTTATGGGAGAGGCATCACG
This sequence comes from Humulus lupulus, assembly GCF_963169125.1. Classification (NCBI taxonomy): domain Eukaryota; kingdom Viridiplantae; phylum Streptophyta; class Magnoliopsida; order Rosales; family Cannabaceae; genus Humulus; species Humulus lupulus. The sequence goes on from NC_084793.1 coordinate 98,965,956, forward strand.
ACTCCGAACACCGATAATTTCAACACTAAAGGTTCAAAGGATGATGAGGCAAGGATGTCAAGTTTATCTGGCAAGCATAGTTGAAAACCACCAAGGAGCCACATTCAAGACTTGAGGACGTTAGAGTCATGTGTGAGTTCCTCGATGTATTTCCAGAAGATCTGTCAGGATTACCTCCAAACAGAGAAATCGAATTCGTTATTGAGCTTACATCGAAAACGACACCCATTTCAAAAGCACCTTATCAAATGGCACCAACGGAGTTAAAAGAGTTGAAAACACAATTGCATGAGTTGTTAGACAAAGGGTTTATTAGAACAAGCTACTCTCCGTGGGGCGAATTGGTACTATTTGTAAAGAAGAAGGATGGGAGCATGAAGATGTGCATAGATTACAGAGAGCTCAACAAAGCCACTATTAAGAAGAAGTACCTAATACTGCAAATTGATGATCTCTTCGATCAACTACAAGGGGCAGCGATATTCTCAAAGATTGATCTACGATCAGGATGTCATCAATTGAAAGTATGAGGAGAGGCATCCCTAAGATGGTATTCAAGACTCGAGTGATGTCATTTGGACTCACTAATGTCCCCAACAACATTCATGGATTTGATGGATCGAGTATTTAAGGACTTTTTGGACAAGTTTGTCGTGGTCTTCATCGACGACATTCTCATATATTCAAAATCTGAAGCAGAGCATCAAAGATTTACACTAAGGAGATTACAAGAGCACCAGCTATTTTCTAAGTTCAAGAAATCTGAATTCTTGTTAGAGAAAGTAGCTTTCTTAGGCCATATCGTGTCAAAGGATGGAGTTTCGGTGGGTCCAGCCAAGATTGAGGTTGTAAGAGATTGGACTCAACCTAAGAACATGTTTGAGGTTACAAGTTTCTTGAGATTGGCAGGCTACTATAGAAGATTTTTTGAAGGATTTTCTAAGATCGCAACACCCTTAACAAATATAACATACAAGCAGCAAAAGTTCGTTTCGACTGAGCAATGCAAAAAAAGTTTTCAAAGCTTGAAAGAAAGATTGGTATCCGCTCCAATTTTATGTGTGCCAACAAGAGAAGGACAGTTTGTGGTATTAATGCAGGAAGATAAAGTGGTGGCCTATGCCTCGAGACAAGTGAAGTAGTATGAGAAAAGGTACTCTACTCATGACATGGAGTTGGCGGCCGTAGTTTTTGCTCTTAAGATTTGGAGGCACCATCTTTATGGAGAAAAGTTCAAAATACATATAGACCACAAGATCTTTAAGTATTTTTTCACTCAAAATGAGTTGAATATGAGACAAAGAAGGTAGTTGAAACTAGTGAAAACTATGACTACGAGATATTGTACCACCCAGGAAAGACCAATGTGGTGGTAGATGCTCTGAGTAGGCATAGTTATGGAAGTGTCTCAGCACTTAGAGGGATAGATGTGCCACTACAAAAGGAAATTGTCAGGGCAGGAATTGAGCTAGTGATTGGAAGTATGCCAAGCCTCACCCTACAATCAACCTTGTTGGAACAGATCAAGGAGAAATAGAAAAGTGATGAAGTGCTAGTAAAGCAAGAAGCATTGATTCAAAAGGACGACGATAGTGATTTCACTATGTCTAGTGGGGGGTTTATACGTTACAAGGACTAGATATGTGTGCGCAATGACAAGGAACTTAAGGATAGTATCATGAAAGAGGCGCACACCTCACCATATTCCCTACACCTTGGGTCTAGTAAGATGGATAATGACCTGGAGACACTATATTAGTGGCCAAGGATGAAGGACACAGCTGGATATGTTGCTAAATGCCTGACTTGTCAACAATTTAAGGTCGAACATCAGAGACCAATTGGGTTGCTACCCTACTATTATCCCATAATGGAAATGGGAAGACATAGCCATGGACTTTGTGGTGAGACTTCCAAGGACCACAAAGCAGGATGACTCAACGTGGGTGATTATTGATCAACTCATGAAGTTGACACAGTTTCTTCCGATTAAGAAAACTTATACTACGAATCAATATGCGAAGCTGTATGTAAAGTAAATCGTGTGACTTCACTGAGTACCAATGTCCATCATATCAGACAGAGGTTCAGTATTTACCTCAAATTTATAGAAGAGTCTACAAAGGGCCATGGGTACTGGGTTGAAATTTAGTACCGCATTTCATCCTCAAACTGATGGGCAATTTGAGCAAACAATTCAAATCCTAGAGGAAATGCTACGATCTTGTGCGCTTGACTTTTCAGAGTCTTGGAGCCACTACTTTCTGCTAATGGAGTTTTCTTACAACAATAGTTATCAATCGACTATTGGGATGGCTCCCTATAAGATGTTATATAGGCAGAAATGCAAGTCACTGCTTTATTGGGACGAAGTGGGTGAAAGGTAAGTTTTAGGGCCGGAAGCAGTTAGGGAAGCTAGTGAGGTGGTGGAGAAGATTAGGAAAAGGATGTTAACTGCCCAAAGTAGATAGAAGAGTTATGCATACCCAAAGCAACGAGATATTGAGTTCGTAGTTGGCGACCATGTGTTTCTAAGAGTGTCACCTATGAAGGGAGTTATGCGTTTTGGCATAAGGGGGAAGCTAAGCCCTAGATTCATAGGTCCATTTGAGATTTTGGATAGAATTGGGTCGGTGGCCTATCGTTTAGCTTTACCGCCAGCCCTATCAGAGACGCATAACGTTTTTCACATTTCCATGTTGCGAAAATACGTGTCAGATCCATCCCATTTGTTGAGTTACGAGCCATTAGAGTTAAGACAGGACCTGAGCTATGATGAGCAGCCAGTGCAAATCTTAGAAAGAGGAATCAAGGAACTGAGATTCAAGAAGATTCCGATAGTCAAGGTCCTATGGAAAAACTATTGAGCAAGAGATGTAACCTTGGAGTTGGAGGAACACATGAGAAAGAAATACCCTGAGTTATTTGGTGAGTCGAAATTCGACGACGAAATTCCTTTTAAGGAGGGTATATTGTAGTATTAAGTCACACAATTTAATAATTGTTTGTTTGTTTATTAATTATTTATTTATTATTTACTATTTATTTAACATTTGAATTTATTTATTAGTAAATGTTGTTAGTTGCCATTTTTATGAGGATGTGTGTGTATGACACCTTGGGCGTGCGTGTGTGACAAGGAAATGAGACTTTGTGATCTTGGTTGGATCATGGACATCAATTCAAATCAAGGTAAGAAATTATGGAAATTTTGATGACTTATTAGCTAATATTTGGGAGCTCTTTTTCGAAGAAAAAAAAAGGAGACTACAGGCTCTATAATTGCTGATTGATTTGAAGAGATTTTCAAACATCAAAGATGATTAATTGACAAATTTGATTTGAGGAATGAATAAGATGATCAAATGGTGATCATCTCAATGAATTTTGGAATTAAGGATTTGACATGCAATCAAGAATGTGGTTGAGAAAAAGACTACGTGTGTGAGACACATTAGAGTAATTTGAGTGAATTATTTATGGAAATCAAATCAAGGTTTATAGTGATTGAGCAATTAAATCAATTTAGCATTTTATGGGTGATTTGTTGTGGGAAGTGTTTAGAGCCTATATAAAGAGAGAGCCTAGCTCTCATTTTCGCACAACACAAAGAGAGAAATAAGGAGAAGTGGGTGTGATGAGAAGATAAAGAATGAGAGAGAGAGAGAGAAGGTCGAGAGTTTAAGCTCACATCTAGGGCTCGTGTTGGACACAAGGTTAAGGTGAGATTCTTGGTTCTATGGTTTAGTTCTATACTTGTTGTATTGAGAGATGTCAAATTAGGGCGTTGCATGTTTTTTTTCTTTCAAAAAAGCATAAGTGATTGATTCCTGTCTATGTATGACATACCCTGAAAGAGGTTGTCGAATATATATTGGGCCCAAGAGATATGGCCCATAAGAGAAAGTGACTAAAATTGTTAATGACTAACAAGCGTTAAGACTTGTCATGGAGATGTCTTTATAATTAGGATTAAATACCACAAACTCCACCTTAATCCGCATAGTAAAGATATATCTTCATAGTAGTTTGCTAGCTTGAATTTCTAGCTTCTTCAAGTTCCCAAGCCAATTAAGCTTAAACATTGTTTAAGCTTATTCACATGTTAGAATTTATTTCCAAGATCAACTGCATTCTCCTCTATTGGAACCTTTTCCAAATCAATGATATTCAGCTCAATATTTTCCCTTATCCAATAAAGTCGAATGTCAATGTGTTTAGATCTTTCGTGATACACTGCATTCTTACTGAGATGTATAGCTAATTGACTATCAGAATATACAGTTGCTTTGTTCTTCATTACTTTCAACTCATTTAGCAAACCTTGAATCCATATGGTTTATTTGACTGCTTCAATTACTGCAATGTATTCTGTAATGCCCCAAATTCTCTAATAAGGTTTAGGATCTTGATTAGGAGGCTGGGAGGGCCATAATTGATTTATTATATTATTAAATGATTATATGCATGTTTATGTCAATTATATTATGATATGATGATAAATGCATGCATATAGGTTCATTTTTAATTATAAGGGCATTTTGGTAATTTGGCCCGTTGAGGGCGTAATTGTCCATTTTTATGCATGTGGGTGAATTATGAATAATACCACATTATATGTGGATTTGTTCGAGCCATTCGGCATGAGACAATCTTTGAATGCAAGTTATTGGTCTGGTCATAATGGGGTTAGTTTCGAGGCTCGGGGTGAGTCTCGGGGTAATTTGGTGATTAGAATATTGTCGGGAATTAAAGGGTAATGGGATATGATTTTATTAGTATTTGGGAGTAATGAGAATTGGAGGACGTTAATTATGATTAGCAGGAATAGATGGGAAATGACAATTTTCCCTTGGGGCTGTTAAGGGAAGAAGATGAGCCTAGGGGCATTTAGGTCTTTTTACCCTAAGGATAGATATAACTTTGAGAAGGTTGTGGAAAGTTAAGCAAAAACAGAGCATCTCCTTCACCTTCTTCCTCTTCATCCGTTCATCATTTTCTTCTTCTTTTCTTCTTGAATTTTGGAGCAAAGTTTGAGGATTCAAGTGTGGGAATCAAGGCTTGAGGTTCTAGGCTTGTGTTCAGCCATTGAAGAGGGTTTAATCTTGAGCTTGAGGTAAGATTCAGCCATGAAATTTATGGTTTTTACTTTGTTTTGAAGTTAGTTTTGAGTTAGAACTTTTGATTGTGGAATTGAGTAATTGGTGTGGTTTTTGGTGGTTCAAAGCTTGGGTTTTGTTGTGGGAATGTTGATTGTGTTTTGGGAATGCTTGGTTTGGATTTGGAGATGTTTGAGTAAGTTTTGGAAGGATTAAAATAGGGGGAAAAATGAGGTTTTGATGGGAGAAAACAGGGGTTTTTGGCTGATGCCCAGGTAGGGTCGCGGCGCTTAGGAGGCATGCCGCGGCATAGGGTGCAGGAACTTTAGGCAGACGCCTCTGTTTGGGAGGCGGGTCACGGCATGGTGGGTGTAGGGCCACGACCATTAAGAGCGTTTTTGGCCAGAAATGTGTTTTTGTCGTGGGAACTCAAACCTTAGGCCTCGGGATCGTTCCTACTACCTGGTTTAGTGGGATTTGATGTCCCGGAGGCTAGGTCTTGGTCCGGAAACCTTTTATTGATTGATTTTATTGATGGAATCCCACATTTGGTTATGACTAGGTGACCGCTAAGGGATTAAATGATCGATCGTTCTCAAGGGCCGCTCATTTGTTATTTCTCGCTTGAACCAGAGGTAAGAAAACTGCACCCAGTATGTGATGCACGAAAAACATGTGGTTAGGGTATGCCATGAATGTATAATATGAGATTGATCAAAGCTTGAGTCTTTGTGTTTGTGGATGATCCTAATTATGCTAGCAATTGTTAAGTAAGCATGCTAAATGCCCTACATTCGGATATTTGACATATGATATATGCCTGGTAGCATTGCTTACTTGTGAGTGGCACTGACTTACTAGTCAGAATCGGCAATGGTGTCAGAACTGGCTGTGAAGCTGTGACTTACTAGTCAAGTTCGACAGCGGTACTGAGCATTGGTCGTGTGTTACTGACCTATGAGTCAAGAGCGGCATAAGCGTCATGAACACAGAGCCGGAAAGATTAGATCTAATCGACATCTGCATTGAATGACTCATCATGAGCATTAATGCCGGACGGACCCCAAGTTCGATGAAAAACTGAATGCGCATGTCTAGTCTATGACTAGTTACTCAAAGCCAGGGCCAGAAAGCCCAGGTGACCGTATCATCACATGGCTAAGGGTGCAGATCCCATGTTAGTGACTTGCTTATCAGTCACTCATCTGAGGGTGCAGATCCCATGTTACCGACTTGCTTATCAGTCACTCATCTAAGGGTGCAGATCCCATGTTAGCGACTTGCTTATCAGTTACTCATCTAAAGGTGCGGATCCCATGTTAGTGACTTTGAATAGGGTTATAAGCCTAGCATTGTTCTTGAAACCTCAAGTTTAAATCACTCATCTATTTAGGATTGACTTGATAGTCATCCTTACAGGAGGGCATGACCCACAACCATCATTATTTGAACTTATTTGCATGTGTGATTAAGACTATTACTGCTAGGCATGCACATTATGATTTGATGACATGTTATTACTGTTCATGAGTATATTGAGTTTTCTTGTTGGGCTTCGGCTCACAGGTGCTATGTGATGCAGGTAAAGGCAAAAGAAAGCTGGACCATCCTTGAGTTGGAGAGCTTAGGTGACATGTGTACATATGCGGCTGCTCGACCACTGCGGCCAAGGGTTGAAAGAGGAATTAGGGTTAAACCCTATTTTGCTGCTTAGATCGGCTGGTTGTAAATATTTTCTTGTAATTAACCTTTAAATTATATTTTTGGGATCCCAATGTATACATTAAATGTTTTAGTGAAACGTTATATCTTAACCAAAATTTTTAACCCTAAACCGTTAATCATACTTACTTACAGGATTATGGCCAAATGACTCTATTAGTGAGTTTAGCACTGTTTACAATGCACACTGTAATGGTCCCTGGAGTTTAAGGTGTTACAACTTGGTATCAGAGCGAGCCAAGGTTAAGGGTTCCTGAAGACAAGCTGGGCCTGTACACTCGTCACTGAAGATAGCTTCACTCAGGGAATGGAAACTATTTCTATAGTTATGTGCTTGACTACTTAAATAAAATGTAAATGCTTTACCTGCACATTGTATTAGGGAGCATGAGATTCTGATAGAGCCTGGATCTGGACTATTAATATGATTATATGATTACATGCTCTGTGAATATATAAATGTGATATTTTCCTGCTGGAGTTTGAGGCATGGTATGTGTGTTGGAAGAGCAGGGATTATGATTGATGTATGAATGCCATGGGCATGTGTTTAACACTGCAATGCCATGGACATGGTGGGAGGTAGTATCCCAGACACGAGACATAGCTGTGATGGATTGGAAAGAATTTAGGCACCTGTTCAATGAGAGATATGTGATGCAGCCAAGACTGCTAAGATGAATGAGTTTCTGAATCTCGTTCAGGGAAATGCAACATTAACCGAGTATATTAAGAGATTTGATGGGTTGGCCAAGTTTGCTATTGACATGGTACCCACAAATGCAGCTCAAAAGAAAAAGTTTATTCAAGGATTGAATCCCAGAATAGCTCAAGGCATTAGAGTTGCCCCAGTGCATGAAATCTTTACCTACGCTCAGGTGGTAGGGAAGGCTCTTGCTGTTGAGAGCGCAGGAAATCAGATTGGGTAGGAGAGTGCTGGAGAGCATGGAGCTCAAGTAATGATGCCTCCATTTATTGGACCAAGCAAGAAGAAGGAGTGGAGGACCCGTCCAGTATGTGCTCGGTGCACGAGGCGTCATCTGGGAGAATCCCGAGCAAAGACATGTTTCTTATGTGACATGGTTGGGCATTTCAAGAAGGATTGCCCAAGCTAAGAAAGGGTGAGCAAAAGGGGATGGACAGCTCGACTCCAGCTCGAGTGTTTGTTCCGATGCAGTCAGAGACTGAGACTGAGACTAGTTCCTTAGGGATGGCAGGTCAACTTTCTAGTTTTGATTTTTGTATTATGCTCACTGGTTTTTGTGCCATGCTATTTCTTTGTTTGTTGCATATAGAGAAGCATAAAGATGATATGCAGATCACATAGTTATGTTAGGATGGGAATGCGATACTATATTGGTAATTTAAGAGATGAGTTGGGTTATGATAAAAATGACTCATCAGTGGTTTTGATAAGGTTGGTTATGATTGGCTTCGATTTGATCTAGGATATGGATTGGTTAATCAAGTGTGGGGCAATACTAAATTGCAAGGAAAGGATAGTAACTCTTGAGCTTGAGAGTGGGAAGCCCTGTAGTAAGTGGCACTGTGCATGGATTTTGTATGCTTATGACATCTGTATCTAGAGATAGTGTTTTATTGCAGGTGGATGAATAGAACTCCTAGCTAGTATGGTGGATACCACTTAGATTGTGCCAGTGGGGTCAGGACAGACTGGATCAGTCTGTGAGTTTCTGGATGTGCTTCCAGGGGATTTGCCAGGGTTATCTTTATATGAAGGGATAGAATGGTGATTGGATTGGTGCTAAGAATGGAATAAAGTCTAGGGCACTGTATTGAACGGCTTCAGCAAAGTTGTAAGACCTAAATGCTCAGGTTTTGGAGTATGATGGTATTATCTAAGGTGGATCTTTGATTTGGTGATACTAGTTAGGGATCAGGGAGAATAATGTGCAGAAAATAGAAGATTGCTTTTGTATTAGATAAGAGCACTGGGAGTGCTGAGTATATTTTGAGGATTTAGTTAACGCTAAGTTATGTCTGGATGGATTAGATGATCAGAGTAATCAAGGTTTATCTTAATTGAATTTGTGATCGTTTTTATCAATGGTATTGTGATATATTCTTGATTGGAATTTGCCAAGGTCAAGGAACGCCTTAGGGGCAGGAGCTTCCTTGGACGAGCATGATATTATATGTGCTTCAGGAAAGAGTTCTGAGTCTTCTTGCAGACCAGAAGCAGTTTGCAGGTTTTTATGACACCTCAGTGACAAGGGAAAAATGATTGCCTATGCATCGTGTTAGTTAAAGGATCTAACCAGAACTAAAGTAGAGTTTCTGGTGGGCCAGGTGGTCAGCAGTATACTTGAGTTTACTCTAGTAGAGAGGATTAAAGGAAAGACATTTAAGTGAATTGCAGATGGCAGAATTGAGGGCAATGTCTTAGCTGGATTAGCTAAGGATTATGCAGTGTCAGGTATGAATTTATTGTGGTATAAGGATGGGATTTGGAATCCGATGGACATTGGAATTAAATGGGAAATTCTGGATGAATCTCATGCTATTCTCTTATTCTCTTCATCCAGGCATCATGGAAATGTAACAGGATACAAAAGTTTTATAGTGGTGGCCTGTGATGGAGAGGGACATAATGGTATATGTGACAAAGTTCTTAATATGCTAGCAGGTCAAATCAGAGTATCAGGAACCAGTAAGGCCATTGCAGCCTTTGAGTATTCCATATTGGAAATAAGGAAACATCGCGATGAGTTTCGCGATGGGGCGGCCCAGGATAGTGGGTCAGCGAGATTTGGATCAGGTTATTATGGACCAATATATTAAGTCAATTCGTTTCTATTAGTAAGGATGAATAACGCAATGATTAATATTCAGATCTCTATGTGAGAGAGATAGTGCGCCTTCATGAAATTCAAGGTCTATCTTATCAGATGAAAATTCTATTATTACTTCCAGGTCTTGGAAGGGTTAAGGAAGGCGATGAGTATATAGTTGGAATGTAGTACAGTTCATTATCCTCAGACTGATGGTAAATCAGATTGAGAGTTATCTAGTTATTGGAAAGGTACCTTATGAGATGAGGTATGATAAAGAATGTTTATCACCCATTCCTTGGAATGAGATGGGTGAGGTGTTGATTTTAGATCCCGAGGTAGTTTAGGGGACCATTGAGATTATTAGAGGTTAGAGCTTGGATGCTCACTTCTCAGAGTAAATGGAAAAGTTTTATTGATTTGAAAAGCAAGAACATGGAGTTCCAAGTAGAAGAATGTATCTTCTTTAAAGTATCACCATGGAAATTTGTGAAGAGGTAAAAGCAAGTTGAGCTCTAGAGTAGAAAAGACCGTTTCAGTTCTGGATAGGACTGGTCAGGTTGCCTTTGGATTGGCCTTATCTTTGGCACTGTCAGCAGTATACAATGCATTTTGTATTTCCATGTGGAGGACATGGGTTGGAAGGTGTTATCCAGATTTCCGGATAGCGTTTAGATTGATGACCTCGGGGAAGCAGAATTATCGATGTCTTTCACGGAGGGTGACCAGAGCTCGCGGATGGACAGAAAGGCTTCGCCTCTCCTACCTAGTATCCGGATTACTCTTCCAAACAAGCACAACACGGAAGCTCGTCAACTCTCCCGGACTCCCGAAGGATACCCCTCGGGGAGGCCCCTTCCAGGAGAGGCTCTTCGAGTGGTCTCCGCGGAAACTGTTCCGTGCCCCGCACAGAACAAAACCGAACGGTCGAGTCCGGGAGGAGGCATATTTGGAATGATATCCGTCTGACACAGGATCCCGCCTGACACGCCCATCAGGTCAAAGCCGCACACATCCCAGCACGCCTAAGGGTACCTTTTCGCCTACTGTTCCGCTGACAACTTGGAAAAGACGGCTGACTTTGTGTGTTCCCCATACTTTCACGTAAATATACCCACATAGAGTCTGGTAGCCATGCTACTACAGTAATTGTATCCCCTATTTATGGCTGGTGTAATTAAGACTCATGTACGTAGAGAAAAACCCTAATTCGAAACCCTAGCTATAAAGACTCCTTCCTTTTACAAGAAAGAGGGGAGATGAGATAGAAAAAACTCTACCAAAATCTCTCTAGCTTCATCTTCTTCAAGAGAACCCGAGAGAAACATTGTGAGTGTGTGAAGTTCTTATGCACCAGCCATATTACTGTAATCTTTTCCAAGTATAATAACATCGACTCGTGGACTAGGGCTTGTTAACGCCTGAACCACGTAAAAACACTGTTTGTTTAGTTACATTTCAGTATTTCTACAGTTCTTATCTTTTTATTATTCTGTTAGTTATTCGTTTCCGAAAAACTCGGTAAACATTTTAACTAAAAATGTTAAAAATGTACCAAGGCAAGATAGCCCGACACTTTAACACGAGAGTCCAGAGCCGTGCATTCGAAGTTGGGGACCTTGTCCTACGGAGAGTATTTCCTGCTACGCAGGATCCGGGAGTAGGAGTCCTCGGACCCAACTGGGAAGGCCCCTACGAAGTCCAAGAAAAAGTGGGCCATGGGACGTATCACTTAAAGAGACTCGACGGATCTAAAGTCCCGCGCGCCTGGAACGCGGAACACCTCTGCTGTTACTACCAGTAAGCCCCGGACCATCCAGTCGGAAGTCCTTGGTGAAAATAGCAAAAGTGAAAAATGTGGAAATAATCCTCCCTGTTGTAAAACTAGCACCTAGCAGGCTATTTTAATGAAACACGGAGGATTCACTCCGCTTTTACGGCACTTTTTATCCCTATGTTCAAAGCTGCGTTCTAACAAGCGACCACGCGGTCCGGAGACGTCCGGACCCCACGCTCGCTTGGGGGGTATACATGGCTAAGGCTTAGCCATACGCCCCTTGAACAAAACGTACACAGAACACCACTTATGTGCTAGCATTGTGTTTGAAGTCTTTAAATTGTTTTGCTCTAATTGTTAAGCTTAGGTTTATTTGTTGCCATGAACATGCTTGCATTACGTGTCATATGTGCATTACGTTGCCATGAACATGCTTGCATTACGTGTCATATGTGCATTATGTGCTTAAGTGAAAATTGCCACAGAAATGCCTGCCATTATGTATCATGAGAATTATCTCTTGTGTAGCCCAGCGATGGACGGGACTGGGGGTTGAGGCACGTTCATAGAGCTACGCCAAAACACCCCCAGCTCCTTGACAAGTCCTTTGCAGAATTCTCCGCGAGCTCTGTAGAGCTTTGCTTCGCAAGCTCCAGCTCCGGGTCCCGCAAGGCGAAAGATGGCAAGATCCGCGAGCGCTGAAGAGCTTTGCTTTGCAAGCTCCAGCTCCGGGTCCCGCAAGACAAAAGATGGCAAGATCCGCGAGCGCTGAAGAGCTTTGCTTCGCAAGCTCCAGCTCCGGGTCCCGCAAGACAAAAGATGGCAAGATCCGCGAGCGCTGAAGAGCTTTGCTTCGCAAGCTCCAGCTCCGGGTCCCGCAAGACAAAAGATGGCAAGATCCGCGAGCGCTGAAGAGCTTTGCTTCGCAAGCTCCAGCTCCGGGTCCCGCAAGACAAAAGATGGCAAGATCCGCGAGCGCTGAAGAGCTTTGCTTCGCAAGCTCCAGCTCCGGGTCCCGCAAGACAAAAGATGGCAAGATCCGCGAGCGCTGAAAAGCTTTGCTTCGCATGCTCCAGCTCCGGATCCCGCAAGGCAAAAGATGGCAAGATCCGCGAGCGCTCTAAAGCTTTGCTTCGCGCGGATCTAGCCTCGCAGGGCTCCATGCCAGGTCCCTGAAGCCAGCCACCATGAGGTTCGCAACAACAGTTAGTTTTGCTTCGCAAAGATCTAACCTTAAGTCTAGCGACGCTCACCAAAAGAACTCTCGTTCCAAACAATGGAACGACTCACCTTAGCAATCCCAGCGAACAGTATAACTACAAGTCCCGGGATTGGCTATTTGCCTCAGGAAAGATAAAGTACGGTGAAAGGAGCCTGGTCGTTGGAACCAGAAAACCTTCGTAACCTAGAAACTACGTGGGGAAAGACATCATCCGTTAAAGCTTCAACTGGGAAGTGCATAAGTTTTGGCCGTTGGAGCCAAAACCCCATACGCCCCTACAACAGTTTCTACCGTATAAATGTCTACCCTAAGCGCAAAGATAAATAAAGAACTCGGCAGAAAAAGAAAGGAGAATGCTATGATTATGGCAAAATTGTCCGCAATGAAAAACTCAAAATAAAACCCCTTCAAGCATTGGGGGTAACTACAGCGTCCACGACCGCAGCTTCGGGGGCATCTGTTTCAGCTGAGGCTGGCGGAGTCGGCTCATTGGAAGGAGGGATTTGGTCATGAGAAGGTTCAGAGGTCCCCGCCTCTCCGGGATCTCCCGCCTCAGGAGCTTCAGTACGTTCGTCAATGTTATAAGTTTGGACGTACGCCTCTGGGCCCTGATCCCACACGAGTAGCTTCTACCTCATGGCTTCGGCATCATCTCCCAGATAGCCTAACACCTCCGGGTTCACTTTCCAGAGTTGATGCATGAGGACCACATGCGATATATTAATAGTCCTGTTCAGTATCACCTCAGCATCCTCCTTCTCCTTCAACCGCTCCGCCTCGGAGGTTGCCAGCTGTGCTTCCGCGGCAGTTAGTTGGGCCCTCAATTTTTCCATTTCGGCCTTGGAGGCATCCCGCTCCCCCTTAAGAGAATCAATCGCCTTGCGCTGCTCCCTATTTTGGTTCAGCACGGATTGCTTCTCGGTCACATGCCCCCTGGCAGTGAATTGCAAAGCCCCGATCTCTTTATCCTTCTCGGCGAGCCCCAACTGAAGCATAGACACGAGATCCCTGCTCCTCTTATGGAGTTGCTCCTCGTCGTGCAGCTTACTCTGAAGAGTGGAATATTCCTCTTGCCGCTTAAGGAGGAGATCGTTCTTTGATTGCAAGCGGGCTTCCAGGGTATCTTTCTCCACCTTGGCTTGGGACAGCTCTTCCCGGAGCTTGGAGTTTTCGGTCTTAATCCCATCCGACCGCTGTCTAAACTCATTCTCTGCCTTGGCCCGGTACTCTTGATATTTGGCAAGATATTTCTTCTCCGCCTCTTCTTCAGCCATGCGCCGGGCCTGATCAATCTTCTCCGAAACCCCCAAGGCCTGTTGGGTCAGTTTCTGTTTCTCCGCTTCCAAGGCCTGGCGAGCCAGTTGGCTCTCCTCCAGCTGAACCAGAGCTGCACCAACCTCCCGGAACGAGCGTTCCGCGATCATAGAGGCCTGCAAGGAAAGACAACAGAATGAGCTAAAGCAGGACCAAAAGATAGGTGGTCCCAAAAAAAAAAAAAGAAAAAAAATAACAACTGACGGCTTACCCCGGACAGTTGCTGCTTCACAGCGTGTGTCAGCAACAGCGGATCCTTGCTGCTGTTGGTGGCCCATTTCTCAGAATTGAGCTCGCATAAGCTCAGGGCCATGTCCTCCATCATCTCAGCTCCGAACGGCGCCAATGCACGTCCGAGCCTAGGCACCAGCCTCTTCTCCAAGGCTGGACCATCCAGAACCGCTCCGGCCGGGTGAGGAGATCTCACCCCCTCGGCCAGCTCAGCCCTCTTCACGGCAGACAAGTTATCTGCCCTTCCCTGAGTAACGGCCTTCTCCGCCTCTAGCCGCCTCTTCAAAAAACTATCGGCCCGTCTTACACCCTCCAGGAGGGCAGCGGGAAAACTGGTTGGCTTCCGCGGAAAGTGGAACTTCAGGCCAGGCAGGGGAAGATTGGTTGTCTGAGAAGACGGAGACCCCGGAAGGGTGGACCCCCTTTGGGCTGGAGGAGGAGGCAGCCGGGATATTAAGGCCCCGGTCTGTTGCTTTTGCTGCTGCGGTAGCAGAAGTAATTGCCCTTGTTGCTGCTGCTGGTTTGGATGTTGCTGTTGCTGCTGCTGCGGCGTTGGTGATTGTCTCTCTTGTTCCTGTTGCTGCTGTTGTTGTAGTTGTGATTGCTGTCGTTGCTGTTGTTGTTGCCTTCGACCGGGAGAAGAATGTCTAAGGCGTTTGTTCTTAGCACCCTCAGCATCTTCTCCGGGACGCTTGCTCACCCCAGTTGTCCTCACGGGGAACACAAGCCCTTCCCCGTCGCTACTGCTACTCGAGACCATCATAGTCTCGGAAGGCCCTTCAGCAGGGGACTTCTCTACCCTCGGAGACGCTTGCGCCTCGCCACTTGTCTTCTTGGGGGAGGCAGCCTTACCTCCCCTACCAGCCTTGGTCTTCCGTCCTTTCCCCGTGGGCGGGTCTTGGCTGGTGGCAACCTTCTTAATAAGCAAAGTAACCTTCCCCAACATCTTGGCTTCGGGATACTCTGAAAGAAACGTACAAAGCAAGGTTAACGAACCAACAAGAAATGAGAAAGAAGATAAGCGGAAGGCAAGACAATCAGCAACACAAAAGTATAAGCAAGCCCGCCAGCAGGGAACAAGAAACAAGAAAAAGAAAAGTTTGAAAGGGACGACCATGCACGAGAAACGTGGATGGCCTTCCCCGAGCAAAACAAAACATCGCTTCCTGCTCCAGGAAGCTCCCGTACTCTTTGAAGTCCGGGAAGAACATGCTGAGAGAAGAAGGGTCAACCATGATGACACCTTCTGGCAGACTACCATCACTCAGACACCAGAGGAGCTCATCTACCCTATCACAGTATCTGTCGAAAGGTATCCTACGCGGATCTAGCCTAAGGAAACGAGGATCAAACCCCATCTGAGAGGTTTGGGTAACTTCAGACAGGCTGGGGGTGTGGATCAATCGAAAACTAGTCTTACCTCTCCCGGAGGAACTAGCCCCCGGAGCCCCTTCATTAGGGAAAGCCGCGGCGTGGCGAGCCTCGATCTCCTCTCCCTCCGGCTGGGGGTCGGGGAACCTCTCCGCCCAACTAGGAGATAGAGTATTTTCGTCCCGAGCGGCTTGGGTGATCACCTTAGACAGCTCCAGGGCAATCTGCTCCCGGATGTCAGCCGACACCTGAGTCTGCCCCTTACCACTTACTGGCTCGATATTTTGGAAGGAGGCGAGTAACCCATACTCCCTCAACGATTCGGAGGTCACAAGTCCCTCCACTCTCAACTCTTCCTCAGAAAGCCCTTCGTAGAACTTGGACCTCCTTATCATCTTCGCGCAGCGAGGTGTCCGCGGAACGACTTCTGCAAAAATCAAATACAAGCGTTAGAGATCCTCCCAAAAGGCAAATCAAACACAAAGAAACAAAGTTGAAAATGAAAAGAGGAAACACTTACCAGGGATTTTGAAGTCCAAAGATAGAGCTGGCACCCTCTTCAGCGGGAAGCCAGTCGTCAGGAACCAGTATTCCCGGAGGTCTGGAACCCTCGCGGTATGACAAGTGGGGCACATCACATTCGGGTGCCTTTCTAGCCTGTAAAACCCCACCTTGTCTGAGTGACCCCTCATAGGCTGAGACTTCAACCCATAAAAGTACAGCACCTCCTCCGGGGTAGGAGCTTCCAGTCTCCGGGACTTGCAAAAGATGAACCACCCCGCTAAGAGCTTGTAGCTGGGAGGAATTAACTGGAAGGGGGCAATCCCCGCCTTCACACAGAAATTGGCGAAGTAACTCCTTAGGGGCAAGTGCGCTCCGCACACTATGTGTGCCCAGCTCCAGGCACCAAAGCCCTCGTGGCTCTGGCTAGCTGACTCGCCCAGCACCGACAGACGGTGCCACATCAGACCTGGGATGTTCTTCAGGCCTGCCTCAGAGGAATACAGCTCCAGCATGCCATAATTCCTGAAAAGGTTCGGTTTTTGGTCCATCTCCCAGATGGAACTATTGGAGGTTGGTGGGCTAGCCGCGACCGCTTTCGCCTTTCCTTTCCCCTTTCCACCAGCGATAGGAGAGCCCTTCTCTTGGGCAGATTCAGCCTCCCCCGCAGCAAGGAGTTGTTCCTTCGAGATGTTCGTCACTGGACAAAAGAAAAGAAAGAAGAAAACACTCTAAGCAGTCAGCACCCTTGTCATACCCTAGTGGTATCAAAGGCGTCGGGGAGACCCTCCCCGAAAACTGCTTGGAGAGGCTCCCACCGAGCTTGCCGAGGGATTGGCACCATGCCACCCGAAGGACAGCAAGGAACCAGACTCAGACCCCGAGCCTAAGCCCACCAAAAGAAGTGTTTTTCCAGAGAAAGACACCCTAAAGGCATTCATGCTTATGCCCTAAAACAGCAAAACAAGGGACGACTTTCCAAACGCAAATCGCCAAAACACGCAGAAAAGGCTACTTATCGACTCACAATCAATCACATGCCTACCAAATCCCTATTCACACATGCACATAAGCAATAATGGCAGAAACCTCTACTCTAACAACTACCAACAACCTAAGGTTTGGGAGGAAAGAGCAAAGCAGAAATACTTACTGATATTCGGGTAGGTGGAGGTTGAAGGAGTAACTGGATCACTGCACAGCACGATCGCGAGAAGTAAAAGCTGCAAAGATGAACGGCGATTCAAACCAGGAACTTCGGGGAATAAACCCACTGCCAAATCAAAAAGATAAGTTTCCAGATACTTACCAAAAGAAATGGCAAGTTCGGAGGAACGTAAGCTGGGAAGCCTGAGATTTCAAAGGTTTGGAAATCTGAAAATCCTAAAGATGGAGAATCTGAAAGCGTAAAGAGGAAGAAAGGTCCTTTCCCTCGTTTTTATAGCAGGGAAGAAGCCGTTTCGAATTCCTCGAGTGGACGGTCCCGATCTTCCCATTCCATGTGCGTCGGATCCAACGGCTGGAGAGGAAGCGACGATCCTATTTATGACTCCTCGGATGGGAATAAAGTATTTATTTCCCATCATTACACCACCTCGGGCCCTGAGTACCATTAAAAACCGTCCAATAGTCAGATGACTGACGCACGCATCCTCAACCAGTCGCCTCACGCACACGTCTGGGTCGCAGAACCATTCCCAGAATGACACGTGATCCTTGCCGCACTTGAGTACTTGATCTCAAACAGAAGAAATCCCTTTTTCTCTTTCATACTAATACTCAGGCGGGAAAAAGGAACCCTTCCGGGAACACAGAAGGTGCCCCCTCGCCTAGTCTAAGAAACCGATTGTACAAGCTCCCGGATCTCTCAAAGCTCCGCGACCTTGGGGGGTAAATGTTATCCAGATTTCCGGATAGCGTTTAGATTGATGACCTCGGGGAAGCAGAATTATCGATGTCTTTCACGGAGGGTGACCAGAGCTCGCGGATGGACAGAAAGGCTTCGCCTCTCCTGCCTAGTATCCGGATTACTCTTCCAAACAAGCACAACACGGAAGCTCGTCAACTCTCCCGGACTCCCGAAGGATACCCCTCGGGGAGGCCCCTTCCAGGAGAGGCTCTTCGAGTGGTCTCCGCGGAAACTGTTCCGTGCCCCGCACAGAACAAAATCGAACGGTCGAGTCCGGGAGGAGGCATATTTGGAATGATATCCGTCTGACACAGGATCTCGCCTGACACGCCCATCAGGTCAAAGCCGCACACATCCCAGCACGCCTAAGGGTACCTTTTCGCCTACTGTTCCGCTGACAACTTGGAAAAGACGGCTGACTTTGTGTGTTCCCCATACTTTCACGTAAATATACCCACATAGAGTCTGGTAGCCATGCTACTACAGTAATTGTATCCCCTATTTATGGCTGGTGTAATTAAGACTCATGTACGTAGAGAAAAACCCTAATTCGAAACCCTAGCTATAAAGACTCCTTCCTTTTACAAGAAAGAGGGGAGATGAGATAGAAAAAACTCTACCAAAATCTCTCTAGCTTCATCTTCTTCAAGAGAACCCGAGAGAAACATTGTGAGTGTGTGAAGTTCTTATGCACCAGCCATCTTACTGTAATCTTTTCCAAGTATAATAACATCGACTCGTGGACTAGGGCTTGTTAACGCCTGAACCACGTAAAAACACTGTTTGTTTAGTTACATTTCAGTATTTCTACAGTTCTTATCTTTTTATTATTCTGTTAGTTATTCGTTTCCAAAAAACTCGGTAAACAGAAGGAAACTCATGAGTTGAGTTATGAGAATATGGAGATTAAAGCTAAAATTATCCTTTGAGGAGTAGCTAGTTCAGATTTTAACAAAAAGAATAAGGTTTTGAGGAACAAAATTATACCTTGAGTCAAAGTAATGTTACAGAGACAATGAGGTCGAGGGAACGACCTGGGAAACTAGAATCAGTTGTGCAGAATTCTTATTTCGATCGGTGCAGATAAATTTCGAGGACGAAATTTCTGTAAGGAGGGGATAGTTGTAATGCCCCAAAATCCCTAATAAGGTTTAGGACCTTGATTAGGAGGCCGGGAGGGCCATAATTGATTTATTATATTATTAAATGATTATATGCATGTTTATGTGAATTATATTATGATATGATGATAAATGCGTGCATATGAGTCCATTTTTAATTATAAGGGCATTTTGGTAATTTGGCCCATTGAGGGCGTAATTGTGCATTTTTATGCATGTGGGTGAATTATGAATAATATCACATTATATATGGATTTGTTCAAGCCATTCGGCATGAGACGATCTTTGAATGCAAGTTATCAGTCTGGTCATAATGGGGGGGTTAGTTTCGGGGCGAGTCTCGGGGTAATTTGGTGATTAGAACATTGTCGGGAATTAAAGGGTAATGGGATATGATTTTATTAGTATTTGAGAGTAATGAGAATTGGAGGACGTTAATTATGATTAGCAGGATTAGATGGGAAAGGACAATTTTGCCCTTGGGGGCTATTAAGGGAAGAAGATGAGCCTAGGGGCATTTAGGTCTTTTTACCCTAAGGATAGATATAACTTTGAGAAGGCTGTGGAAAGTTAAGCAAAAACAGAGCATCTCCTTCGCCTTCTTCCTCTTCATCCGTTCATCATTTTCTTCTTCTTTTCTTCTTGAATTTTGAAGCTAAGTTAGAGGATTCGAAGTGTAGGAATCAAGGCTTGAGGTTCTAGGCTTGTGTTCAGCCATTGAAGAGGGTTTAATCTTGAGCTTGAGGTAAGATTCAGCCATGAAATTTCTGGTTTTTACTCTGTTTTGAAGTTAGTTTTGAGTTAGAACTTTTGATTATGGAATTGAGTAATTGGTGTGGTTTTTGGTGGTTCAAAGCTTGGGTTTTGTTGTGAGGATGTTGATTGTATTGTGGGAATGCTTGGTTTGGATTTGGAGATGTTTGAGTAAGTTTTGGAAGGATTAAAATAGGGGAAAAAATGAGGTTTTGATGGGAGAAAACATGGGTTTTTGGCTGATGGCTAAGTAGGGTCGCGGCGCTTAGGAGGCATGCCGCGGCATAGGGTGCAGGAACTTTAGGCAGACGCCTCTGTTTGGGAGGCGGGTCACGGCATAGTGGGTGTAGGGCCGCGACCCTTAAGAGCGTTTTTGGCCAGAAATGTGTTTTTGTCGTGGGAACTCAAACCTTAGGCCTCGGGATCGTTCCTACTACCTGGTTTAGTGGGATTTGATGTCCCGGAGGCTAGGTCTTGGTCCGGAAACCTTTTATTGATTGATTTTATTGATGGAATCCCACATTTGGTTATGACTAGGTGACCGCTAAGGGATTAAATGATCGATCGTTCTCAAGGGCCGCTCATTTGTTATTTCTCGCTTGAACCAGAGGTAAGAAAACTGCACCCAGTATGTGATGCACGAAAAACATGTGGTTAGGGTATGCCATGAATGTATAATATGAGATTGATCAAAGCTTGAGTCTTTGTGTTTGTGGATGATCCTAATTATGCTAGCAATTGTTAAGTAAGCATGCTAAATGCCCTACATTCGGATATTTGACATATGATATATGCCTGGTAGCATTGCTTACTTGTGAGTGGCACTGACTTACTAGTCAGAATCGGCAATGGTGTCAGAACTGGCTGTGAAGCTGTGACTTACTAGTCAAGTTCGACAGCGGTACTGAGCATTGGTCGTGTGTTACTGACATATGAGTCAAGAGCGGCATAAGCGTCACGAACACAGAGCCGGAAAGATTAGATCTAATCGACATCTGCATTGAATGACTCATCATGAGCATTAATGCCGGACGGACCCCAAGTTCGATGAAAAACTGAATGCGCATGTCTAGTCTATGACTAGTTACTCAAAGCCAGGGCCAGAAAGCCCAGGTGACCGTATCATCACATGGCTAAGGGTGCAGATCCCATGTTAGTGACTTGCTTATCAGTCACTCATCTGAGGGTGCAGATCCCATGTTACCGACTTGCTTATCAGTCACTCATCTAAGGGTGCAGATCCTTGCATGGTTATCGGAACCTCAAGTTTAAATCACTCATTTATTTAGGATTGACTTGATAGTCATCCTAACAGGAGGGCATGACCCACAACCATCATTATTTGAACTTATTTGCATGCGTGATTAAGGCTATTACTACTAAGCATGCACATTATGATTTGATGACATGTTATTACTGTTCATGAGCATATTGAGTTTTCTTGCTAGGCTTCGGCTCATGGGTGCTATGTGGTGTAGGTAAAGGCAAAAGAAAGCTAGACCATCCTTGAGTTTGAGAGCTTAGGTGACATGTGTACATATGCGGTTGCTCGACTGCCGCGACCAAGGGTTGAAAGAGGAATTAGGATTAAACCCTATTTTGCCGCTTAGATCGGCTGGTTGTAAATATTTTCTTGTGATTTACCTTTAAATTATATTTTTGGGATCCCAATGTATACAGTAAACGTTTTAGTAAAACGTTATATCTTAACCAAAAAAATTTACCCTAAACTGCTAATCATACTTAGTTACACAATTATGGATGACTCGATTAACGAGTTTAGCACTGTTTAAAATGCACACCGTAACGATCCCTGAAGTTTAGGGCGTTGCATATTCTGCCTATGTAGTTGATAGAGCTACAACATGTTGTAGCTAAGTTTTCCAACTTATAAAATCACCATTCAGCAAGAAAATAAAAAGTGGTAAGAGACCTTCTATTGTCTCTGTTGGAGGCATAATAAAAATCAACATATCCTTCTAAGCATATATATCTCTTTCTTCTTATAATGCAACCCATATTCTAAAGTTCCTTTAATATACCTTAGTAGCTATTTAACCCCTTACCAATGTAAAGCACCCAAATTTGCCATAAACCTGGTTAAGACACACATAGCATGAGCCAAATCAGGTCTTGTACTTACTATAGAGTACATAAGACTTCCAATAGCTACTGAGTAAGGCACCTTCTCCATCTCTTTCTTTTCATCTTCAGTTTTGGGAAAATTCTCATTTGAAAGTTTAAAGTATGTTGCGAGTGGAACATTTACTGCCTTAAAGTTTTCCACATCAAACCTAGGTAATGTATTTGAGATAAAAGTAGCTTATGCCTCTCTTGATTACCATATCCAAAATCTTCTTTACACTGCCCAAATCCTTCATTTCAAATTCTCCACTCAACTGCTACTTTAGCCATTTTATTTGAGACATGTCATTTCTAATGAGCAACATGTCATCCATATAGAAGAGTAGAAAAATGACTGACTTTTTCTCTTCATCCTTGTAGTACAAACAAGTATCATATTCAAACCTTTTGAATCCTAGTTGAGTCACAAAACTGTCAAATCACTTGTTCCTTGTCTCGGGGATTGCTTCAGACAGTATAAGGATTTTTTTAGCTTGCACACCAACTCAGTTTCACCTTGTGCCACCTTAAACCTTTCAGGTTGACTCATGAAGATGGTTTCTTCAAATTTACATTCAATAAATTTATTTTTACATCTATTTTGTCTTACTTCCAATCCAAACTGAGTAGCCAAAGAAAGCATAATTATGATTGTTTTATATTTTTCAATTGATGAGAATACTTCTGTATAATCTATGCCATTTGCCACTAATATTTCCTTATGCCTTTTTTCTTCCTCTAGTGGTGTTCCTTATTTTAACTTGAATACCCATTCAGCCAAAGAAGCTTCTTTCCTGTTGGTTTTGAAACAAGCTTCCATGTTTGGTTCTTCTTAAGTGAATCCATCTCTTCTTCCATTGCTTTAATCCACAACTGAGAATCCTTACTTTTGACTGTATCTTCATAACTCAGCAAATCATTCTCTTCCACCTATTTTGCTACATTCAAAGCATAAGCAATAGTATTTGCTTCCTCAAACTTGGTTGGTGGTTTAATTGTTCTTCTAGACCTGTCCATTGCTAGCTGATAACCTTATGATGGTTTCTGAATTTCCTCTGCTTGTTACTATTGCAATGACCCTTGTTCATTTTCAGGTTGATCATTCTTGTTGTTGTTGAAATCTTCAACTTCTTCAAACAACTCTATATATGTTTTGTTACCTGTTTTTCCTGCGTCAACTTAAGCATTGCCCTTTGCTTTCAAGTGAGGAAATTTTTTCTCATTAAAAATAACATTTCTGATGTTGATAATTTTAAAACCATTTTGCTCAATAGAACACATCCTATAACCCTTTAGTGGGATGCCCCAAAAAATGCACTTAACAAATCTAGAACCTAATTTATCATTCTCTTGATGTGCAAACGCAACATGTCCAAACACTTTCAAATGACTAAGTAAATAAGGATCACTAGACCATTTTTCTTCAAGAGTTTTGAGACCAATAATTCTATTTGGACTTCTATTGATCAAATATTAAGTTGTCATAATAGCTTCTCCTCAAAACATTTTTTGTAAATATGAACTTATGAGTAGACACCTAACTTTGTTAAGTAAAGTTCTATTCATTCTTTCTGTAACCCCCTTTTGTTGGGGTGTATTTATAATGGTCCTATGTCTTTCTATCCTTTCATTTTTACACCAAGAATCAAATTCAGCATTGTCAAATTCTAAACCATTGTCTGTCCTTAAACTTTTCAAAACAGTCACTCTTATGCTTTAGCAAGTAAATCTTCACTTTCTTACTATAGTCACCAACTATAGAAAGAAAGTAATTGTTTCCTCTTTGACTTGAAACTCTGCTTGCTCCCCATAAATATGAATGGACATACCCTAATATGCTTGTTGATTTGTGCTTTCCAATACTAAACTTAACTCTGTGTTGTTTCCCTCTTATACAAGTCTCACAGAAAGATAAAGAAATAAATTTAAAAAATTTAAGCCTTGTTTATAGATTATTTCATACCTTGTTCACTTATATGTCCTAATCTTTGATGCCACATATATGTGTCATCTTGAGAATGCTTAATTGTTGAAGCTTCACCTGCATCATAGACATAGAGTTACCAACTAAAACATATAAACCATGTTTCATTATTCCTTTCATGATGACCAAAGAGTCTTTGGAAATTTTAAGAACTTCATTATCCTCTTTGTAACTGAGGCCTGGAGCATCAAGAGTGTTGATGCAAATTAAATTTCTTCTTAAAGCTGGTATATATCGAACCTCTTCAAGAATCCTCACTATTCTATCAAAATGTTTGATGGCAATAGAGCCAATTCCTTCAACATGACAAGCTTGATCATTTCCAATTAATAATTGGTTGTTTTGAATTTTCTGGGATCAAAAAACCAATCTTTGTTAGGACTAATATGATAAGTACATCCTGAATCTATTATGCATTCAATTGGAATTTTATCAGTAGATATTGCAAACATTTCTCCATCAGATCCATCTGAATAATTTCCATAAACAAGTGCAGTTGAATCATTGTTATTTATCTTCTTTCATCTTTCTTTTGAGATCCTAGCAAAATATCTTTAAATGACCTGTTTTAACACAATGATGGCATTTCCTAAAATATTTTTGTCCTCTTGATTTGGAACAGGCATGAGATCTTCCTTTGCTACTGTGATTGCCTCTTCCTTTACTGTAATCACGTCTAGAACTCACTCCTATTATGTTGAGAACCTTATCCTTTCTGCTCTTTTCAACAGACAATTCAAACTCCTTTGTCTTCAAGACTGAAAGAACATCATCAAGGTTTAGAGTATCTTTACCACACCATATCACAATTTTGAATTCTCTATATTGATCAAGAAGACTATACAATAATATAATTGATTGGTCTTCTTCATTTACTGTTTCTCCTGCATTTGTCAATTCTTAAACAATTCTATTAAAATCATCAAGAATCTAATCTAAAGTTTTTGAAGAACCCATTGTAAAACAATAAAACTTTCCCTTTAGATGAATCTTGCTAGAAGTAGTTTTAGTCATATGCATCACTATAGCATACTTGCTGGAGTCTTTTCCCTAATTACCTCTCTCAAAACGTTATTTGCCAGATGCATCACTATAGCATATCTTGTCTTTTTCAGCATCACTTTTACTTCATCTGGTTTCATAGTTTCTGCAAGCTTTGTTTCACCCTCCAAGGATGCATCAAGATTCTAGTGAATGAGAACATACATTAACATTTCTCTCTAAAGAATAAAGTCATTCGTTCCATTATTATACATGTCAAATCTCAATGTTGACATCCTAGCCGTCTTATTATTTCAAGATTCGTTTTAGGGTCGATTTCAAGCTTTGTTCTTTGCCTTTTCCGAACCAAGATCCGATACCACTATCGTGATTGAACACGACACCAAAGCTTGAATCTAGTCTCTTTGCAAACAATGAAATATACCACAAAGACAATAACACAAACACACACCAAGAACTATTGTTGAAAAACAAATTAACAATAATAGAGAGAGAGTAAAAGACACCCAAGAATTTTATATTGGTTCAGTACCGAAATTGATACCTACATCTAATCCAAGCTAATCCACTATGAAGAATAATATTGGTTACAAATGTTTACAACTCTCAATCAATGCAAGAAGCTCTCTTTCTCTCCTCCCTACAACAATGGCAAAGCTAACTATCTTTCTCAACTATATACAACAATGGCAGAGCTCCTAGTTTACACAACAGTAAACTCTAATACACTCTACACTCAACATACAGATCAACAACACTTAAAACCTTCTCTCATAAATGGATCTCCACAGGGATATTGAATCTGGCACGCGATAGCTATTTCTCTGGGTTATCTTTTTTTCTTCTTAACTGAAAAGAGCTTAACAAAAATATATACCCTAAGAGAGGTCACTGAATATATATTGAGCCCGTAATAGAAGTGATTAAAGTTGTTAATCATTAACAATAGTTAAGACTTGTCATAGAGATGTCATTACTATTAGGATTAAATACCACATATGTAACATCATTCATTTTACAATTATTAATCAAAATCCCATTTAATTAAAACCATTTAAATTTTGAAAATGATTGGTTGTTTTATATGTGATGAGTATTGCATTGTGTTAGGATTGGTTAAATACATAGTGAAATTGGTCAAGCACAAAGATGTGCAAAATCCATAACGATTTCACTAAAGTCACCAAGAGCGGGTTGACTTTTGTAGTATGCATTTACAAATTATTTTCTTAGGTCGAAAGTGTTTATTTGGAGTATATAAGAGTACCAAAAAAATTTGGACGCATTTGGAGGTGTTTTAAGTCGATGTACAATGTGAAAAGTCAGTTGAAGGGGCATTGCATCGCCTGTCTCACGAAAGCCTAGGCATGCAACACATCCCCTATAGGAGGTTGTATCTCCTGCATACACGCGACACATCATGTAGGTCATCCATACGGAGCCGTGTAGTTACATGTGTTGGCTCTAAAACTCATTTTAAAATGCTCTAATCTCATTGGTTAACACTAATAGAATTTCATACACTATTTAAGAGGTTCATATGAAATTTTGGTGAATTGATCACTCTCCACTCTCTTTCTCTCTCTCTCTCACACACACACACAAAGATTACTAGTTTTCTCCAAGATCTTCATTAAGAAAGCTTGACTTGTTTGAATAAAGACCAAAGCTTGTTAATCTCTAACTTATGTAGGATTGGAATAATAAAGTCTAGATGCATGCTTCCTATTTTTCACATAGACAACATAGAACTAGAAAATAGAGAATCATGTTTGAATTGAATTTATACGTAAATAAGCAATACTATAAAACTTACTTTCATGAAATGCAACAGAATTAAAACTACTCATCCATTTTAATTCTCTAACCTTTTGTCCTTTCTGAATGCTAGATATTGCCAAGAATCAAAACTGCTAGAATGAAACCATAATCTTCCACATCTATCTCTGATCAAACTTAACTAAGTGAGGGCTTGCTCTCAACACATGAGATGGAATTATAAAAGGGAATGGAGAGATGATATGAGCAGCTAAGAAAGGTTAGAATGTCTAGGGTTTTTATTTCTCTGATTTACTTACCAATTAAATAATTCACTTCATTCACTCTAACCCTAGCTATAACACTCTATATATAGGCAACACCCTAGGGCACTAACTGAAACACTTAACCATAGTTATGATTTATTTAACCCTGGTTATCAATTATTCAATTAAATTATTTAAAAAAAATCAGTTATTGAATTTGAATTCAAACTTTAATTTATTTTTTTATAATTAATTAATTAAATAAGTAATTAAATCCTAATTCAAATTAACTATTTATAATTTGAATCTTAATTTAATATTATTTATTAATATTAATACAAATTTGTCAATATCAATAAATTTGCCCATAATATTAGAAAATATCTCTTTTACCCTAAATTCTTAATTCATGTAAATATCAATAAGTAATTGTCTTATAATTTATTCTCATTGACCTAGTCAACGTGATTTTTACCGTTGATAATTAAATCAACTTATTGAGATTATTAGGTCTGATTTAATTAGACACGGCATGGGGACCATGGATCCATGAACACAAGATTCAATAAGTTCTTGTGAGCTTATTTATAATATAAATTATCTTACAACTTAATAATTCATCATGACTTCACTATAGACTCGAAATTGAACTCTTGAATTCATAGAATATGTAATGCCCCAAATTTCCTAATAAGGTTTAGGATCTTGATTAGGAGGCCGGGAGGGCCATAATTGCTTTACTGTGTTATTTAATGATAATATGCATGTTTAAGTGTATTAAATATGCATGTGAACCCATTTGTGATTAATTGGGTGATTTCCATATTTTGGCCGTTTCGGGCATTTTTGGCATATATGTGAAATAGGCGTGGTGCTTTGTTATTATTTGGTTATGTCAGGGTTACCCAGCACAAGACGATCCTGTTGGGGTTTTATGCCCTAATTAAAACCCAAATTCTTTGTAATCTCATTTTATTATCAATAAAAGAATAGAAATCATTTTTTGACTTGGTCAATCACTTTGCTTACTTGTTTTATTTTCATGATTATTTGTTTAATATAAACTTCTATTAAATCCCGAGCATATAGCTAATCTTATTTATAGTGACGTAATCACAGTGGAATATAAATATGATTATATGTTCAAAAATAAGTTAGTCCTAAGATTAGTCAGTGCACCGGATTTACACTGACTTGCCAATCTACGATATGATCTACTTACACATTACAGTGTTATGTTCTTTCCAGAACATTAGCAAAGTAGATAAGATCGGATGTATTTGTTACATCGGACAGGACCGATATTGACAGTTGATAAGATAAGTAAAATACCGTTATTATCTATTCTAGTCATATCATATAGTTGACCATAGGTCAATTCAATCTCAATTCTGAGTGGTTAGTATTCTAACTAATTGTATTATTTGGCGCTTTGATTCGTCCCCCTACGGAAGGTGTTCATTAGTTATTTTGACAAGGTTAGATTTCGAAAGATAGATAATTATAGGTCAAATTCTACTAGACTCACTCCTACAGTGACTACTAGGACTAAATCTATGATTATTGAAACCGTAGGTCTAGCTCATAAAATAAGAGATTTTGTTTTCTTATTTTGATCGAATAGTAGGTTGTTAATAATTGTGTCCATTATTAAATGAGTTTACAACTCTATTTAACTAGTGGTATTTTTGACTCTCGCCAACCGGGACAAGGATATCATAGATTAGTTAAAATCCTAAAGAAATAGAGATATGATTGTTTTTGGTATTTTTTCTCATATCTTACATATTTTTTGTATATGTTGTGCTATTTCTTGAAATTTGTGTGAATAGAAGTTTTATTGAGCAAATGTGATTGATTTCTATTTTATTGGTACTTTGTAGTTTTGAGTTATGGCTGTGTCTACTCCCATCCTTTCTCAACTTTCGATGGAGAAACTCACTGGAGAAAACTTCCTTAAATGGAAGCAAAACATCAACATTGTGTTGATAGGTGACAACTCCAAGTTCGTCATGACTGAGGAATCCCCGGAAGTTCCAACTGAAGGAGCTACCAAGTCTGTGAGGGACAAGTATGAGCGTTGGCAGGCGGCTAACAACAAGGCGCGGTACTACATGTTGACTAGTATGGTCGACACTCTCAAGACAAAGATGGAGAATGTCGAGACAGCCTACGAAATCATGGATCAGCTCCAAGACATGTTTGGTGCCAAGTCAGCGCAGACTCGTTTTGAGGCCACCAAGAAATATGCCAATGCTCGAATGGCACCTTCTCAACATGTTCGTGATCACCTGATCAAGATGACAAACTACTTTCAGGAAGCTGAACTGCACGGAGCCATAATAGATGAGGAAACTCAAGTTGGCTTAATCCTCAACAGTCTTTCTCCAGCTTTCCTTCCATTCACCACCAACTATGTGTTGAATAAACTTAACTATGGTCTGACGCAGCTCATGAATGAGCTTCAGACTTTTGAGTCTATTATGGGTGGACCTAGTAAGGGAGGAGAAAAGAAGACAACTACTACTACTGCTGCTGATCCAGCTAAGGCTGAAGCTAACCAAGCTTCATCTTCAAAAGCTGGAAACAAGAGGAAAGGTGGGCAAAACAATAACCCCAAGCCTGCAAAAGCTGCAAAGGCGAGTGCACAACCAAGTGCACAGACGCCTAAGGGGAAAAACAAGAAAAACAAGAAAGGTAAAGGTAAATGTTTTCACTGCAAAGAAAAGGGGCATTGGAAACAAGATTGCCCCAAGTTTCTAGCAGATAAAAACAAAGGTAATGATTATAGTTCATTTATCTTAGAAACATGTGTTTTAGAGAATGATAACTTTGTTTGGAGTATTGATTCTGGATCTACTAACCATGTTTGTAACTCTTTACAGCTTCTTGAATCGTGGGAGGAAGTGAACGAAGGCGGCTTAAAGCTTAGAGTTGGGAACGGAGCGTTCATTGCGGTCCAAGCTAGAGGAAGAGCTCGTCTGAAGTTCGGAAATAAATTTTTAATTTTAAAGGATGTATTTTTTATTCCGGATTTTAGTAGAAATTTAATTTCAGTTTCCATGTTGCAATTAGAACGATTTGTTATGACTTTCACAAGTTTTAATATATCTATTTCTTTCAATGGATCACAATTGTGTATTGCATGTTTGGAAAACGGGCTTTATATTCTGCGACCTAACGAACCCCTCGCTCTTAACAATAATTTATTTAAAGTAGCTAAACTTAGGACCAATAAACGTCAAAAGACCAATAACAATAATATGACGTATTTATGGCACTTGAGACTATGTCACATTGGCTATGATAGGATTCAAAGACTTACAAAGGACGAACCTTTGAGGGAACTCACCTTAGGTGAATTACCTGTCTGTGAATCTTTTCTAGAAGTCAAACTGACCAAGCGTCCATTCTCTGCAAAGGGTGATAGGGCCAAAGAACCACTTGGTCTTGTGCATTCAGATGTTTGTGGACCTTTGAATATACAAGCCAGGGGTGGTTTTGAGTATTTCGTCACTTTCATTGATGATTACTCTAGATACTCATGTCTTTACCTAATGCATAGGAAATCAGAAACATTTTCAAAGTTTCATGAATTCCTAGCAATGGCTCAGAACCAATTAGGTAAAAGGTTAAAGATATTGCGATCTAATAGGGGTGGAGAATATTTGGATATGCAGTTCCAAGATCATTTAACTGAACTTGGGATTTTATCACAACTTACTGCCCCAGGTACTCCGCAACAAAATGGTGTAGCAGAACGCCGAAACAGAACTTTATTGGAAATGGTTAGATGCATGCTTAGTTACTCAACTCTACCAACTTTGTTCTGGGGACATGCAATTGAAACCGCAAATGACATTCTCAATGTCGTGCCGTCAAAATCAATCCCCAAAACACCTTTAGAACGCTGGAATGGTCGTGAACCTAGTTTACGCCATTATAGAATCTGGGGGTGTCCCGCTCACGTCCTGAGGAAAAAGGAGGGAAAGCTAGAACCGCGAACTGAAGTTTGCATGTTTGTTGGCTATCCTAAAGGTACTCGGGGTGGACTTTTCTACAGTCATTCGGAAAAGAAAGTGTTTACTTCTACAAATGCTACTTTTCTGGAAAATGACTATGTCGAGAGCTTTAAACCTCGCAGCAAAGTAGTTTTAGAGGAGATGGTTAAAGAATTTACTCCAACCAATGTGCCATCGTCATCAACGCGTGTTGATGATGAAATTCCCACTCTTCATGTACAACCGACGCAAGTCGATTTAAATGAAGAAAGTACCACTGTTCCTGAGCAAACTGTCACGGAGCCTCGTCGTAGTGGAAGGGTTTCTAGAAACCCAGTTCGCTATGGTTTGGATGGTGAAACCAATATGGTTATTGGTGACACTAGTGATGATGATCCATTGTCTTTCAAACAGGCAATGGCTAGCCTTGAAAAGGAACTATGGCTCGAAGCCATGAAACAGGAAATGGAGTCTATGTACTCAAATTCCATCTGGGATCTTGTGGAAGCACCTAGTGACTTTAGGGCCATTGGGTGCAAGTGGATCTACAAGAAGAAACGAGGTGTTGATGGAAATATCGAGACTGATAAAGCTCGATTAGTGGCAAAGGGTTATACCCAAAGAGAAGGTGTGGACTATGAGGAAACTTTTAGTCCGGTAGCCATGCTCAAATCCATTCGCATCCTCCTATCCATAGCATCCGCTCTCGACTATGAGATTTGGAAAATGGACGTCAAGACAGGTTTTCTTAATGGAAAGCTTGACGAGGTCATTTATATGGATCAACCAGAAGGATTTAAAGTATCTGGACAAGAAGGAAAAGTTTGTAAGTTAAATAGGTTCATCTATGGACTTAAGCAAGCTTCTCGTTCCTGGAATCTTAAGTTTGATGAAATAATCAAAATCTATGGCTTTGAACAAAATATTGATGAGCCCTGTGTTTACCAACTGAAGGCAAATCAAATAGTGGTATTCCTGGTTCTTTATGTAGATGATATCTTACTCATTGGAAACAATGTTAAGAAATTATCAGATGTGAAGAATTGGCTGAGCACTCAATTCCAGATGAAGGATTTGGGTGAAGCAAGTTATGTTCTAGGTATCCAGATCATCAGGGATAGAAAGAACAAACTTTTAGCTCTATCTCAAGCAGCTTACATTGATAAAGTGCTTGAACGTTTCTCAATGACAAATTCCAAGAAAGGGCGTCTACCGTCCCGCCATGGAATTCATCTTTCAAAGAAGCAGTCTCCCCAGACTCCTGAAGAGGAAGATGCAATGAGAAAAGTTCCTTACGCATCTGCAGTTGGAAGTCTGATGTATGCCATGTTGTGTACTAGACCAGATATCTGCTATGCAGTGGGAGTAGTGAGCAGGTATCAGTCAAACCCATGACCGGAACATTGGATAGCAGTTAAGCATATCCTGAAGTATTTGAGACGGACTAGGGATTATATGTTATTCTACAAGGGTGGTGTTCTGAACCCTGTAGGCTACACCGATTCAGATTTTCAGACTGATGTCGATGACAGAAAGTCTACTTCTGGAATGGTGTTTACTCTTGGGGGTGGAGCTGTGATTTGGAGAAGCATAAAGCAGTCTGCAATCTCAGCTTCCACCATGGAGGCTGAGTACATAGCTACATCAGAAGCAGCTAAGGAAATAGTCTGGCTAAAGAAGTTCTATTCGGATCTTGGAGTTATTCCAGAAATGGATAAACCGCTTGTGTTGTTTTGTGACAATACAGGAGCGATAGCCAACTCGAAAGAACCTCGAAGTCACAAGAGGAGTAAGCATATAGAAAGGAAGTATCACATTATTCGAGAATATGTGGCCAGGGGAGATGTGAAGGTTATGAAGATTGCAACTGAAGACAATCTTGCGGATCCATTTACAAAGACACTACCAGAAGCTACATTTGACAAGCATATCAAGGAGATGGGATTAGTAGAATTAAGGCATTAGTTTCAATTAGTGCAAGTGGGAGTTTGTTGGGGTTTTATGCCCTAATTAAAACCCAAATTCTTTGTAATCTCATTTTATTATCAATAAAAGAATAGAAATCATTTTTTGACTTGGTCAATCACTTTGCTCACTTGTTTTATTTTCATGATTATTTGTTTAATATAAACTTCTATTAAATCCCGAGCATATAGCTAATCTTATTTATAGTGACGTAATCACAGTGGAATATAAATATGATTATATGTTCAAAAATAAGTTAGTCCTAAGATTAGTCAGTGCACCGGATTTACACTGACTTGCCAATCTACGATATGATCTACTTACACATTACAGTGTTATGTTCTTTCCGGAACATTAGCAAAGTAGATAAGATCGGATGTATTTGTTACATCGGACAGGACCGATATTGATAGTTGATAAGATAAGTAAACATACCGTTATTATCTATTCTAGTCATATCATATAGTTGACCATAGGTCAATTCAATCTCAATTCTGAGTGGTTAGTATTCTAACTGATTGTATTATTTGAGTTCTTTGACTTGTTCGTTACCAGCTTACCCTACGGACTAGCCCATACTTACATCTTGGGAACTCGGTAGTATAATTGAGTGGGAGTGTTAATCATAGATATGAACATCTATAGCTTTTGATGAAGAAGTGAAACGATGGTTTCCTTTTAGTTTGGTTCAAGGTGATAAATGATAGAGATCTCATTTCAGTAATTAAATTAGTTTACTGAAATATCATTTACAAGGAACTAAGTGTTTTAAGGATAAAATACAATGAGGGGTAAAACGGTATTTTAGTCCTATCTCATTGTAGACCGTCTATAGAGGATTGAGTGAAAATTATGGTTGTAACAATGGATAATTAATAGCGTATCTATATTTGTTATAGAGCGTTCTATGAATTCAAGAGTGCAATTCCAAGTCTATAGTGGAGTCACGAGGAATTAATAAGTTAGTAAATTTATTTGTTAGATTTATGATAACTTATTGGAGCTTGATTTCATAGGCCCATGGTCCCCATTGTACCTTGGATAAAATCATCTAGATAGTCTCAATTAATTGATTTAATTATCAATTAGAATTATCAAAGTTGACCAGGTCAATTTTGGATAGTTTCACAGAGTTGTGTAATTTTGAGAAGAAACGAGAAATTATGACAAATTTATTAATTAAGATAAATTGGTATCTAAATTAATAAATAAATTTAAATCAAGGTTCAAATTATAAATAATTAATTTGATAAAGGATTTAAATAATTATTTAATTAATTAAATCAATAGAAAATCATACAAGCCTTGATTTTAAGTCCAATAGGCTTATAATCAAATGGGAAATTTCACGGGCCTATAGCCCATGATAATTTCGACTTAGGGCTTCAAAATGGCTATTATTTTATTGATTTTTTAATTAAATTAAATGGCCTAATTGAGTCTATAAAAGGAGTGCTTAGAGAGAAGTCAAAACAAAAAGACAACAGATAAGTCACAAGTCAGATTTTCTGATAATTTTATATTCTCTCTAAACACAAGTCCTTTTCTAAACCTCTTTGTTATTTTCTTTTCTTCTCTCTATATCTATCCCATTTGTTGAGAATTGCCCACACTAGTCTAGGTGGTTCTAAGGATACATTGGAAGATCGTGAAGAAAATAGAAGATCGGTTCAGTTTCTTGATAATACTCTGCGACAGAAAGGATACAAGAGTTAGAGAAACTGAAGGAAGGACTCTTAATTCCGCTGCGTATACTGTAAGTATTATATTATTTGTTTCTCTTTGAATTCAATTTTAGAAACATGTTTTAGGCTATCTCGTATTAATTTGTTTAATATTAGATATACATGAAAATAAATAAAGATCCTGTATAAGATTTTCCAACAGATCCTAGGAGGTAAGCTAGTGGGAAAGTCACAATGGGATTTAAGCTTGACTTGGAGTAAGTCAAGGGGTATTTAGAGCATTACCAGGTTATTGGGTAATGGGAATTAATATTTTGTGATAAATTGGGAGTTAGTAAGATCAGGGGGAAATTCTGGAAGTTTTGACTATTATGTCCCGGGGGTGTTTTCGGGACCCCGAGCACTAGGTTCTATTGGAAGCTACTTAAGCTTGAAGTAACCTTTTAAGAAATAAAAAGAACGTTCTATATGTTCTCTCTCCCCAAAAGTT
The DNA here is from genome assembly GCF_963169125.1 of Humulus lupulus. NCBI lineage: Eukaryota > Viridiplantae > Streptophyta > Magnoliopsida > Rosales > Cannabaceae > Humulus > Humulus lupulus. Next base: position 99,001,043 of record NC_084793.1, read on the forward strand.
CCCTTTTCGTCTTCCGATCACGTTTTCGAAGGTATCTTGAGTTCTAGGACTCGGATTTAAGCGAGGATCGAGGCATAGAAATCCTAGGGAAGATTAGAAGCTTATTAGCCGGAGGATTTAGTTGAAAACAACTCAATCGGGGGTAATTCAAGTTTTAAGTTTTAAGTTTTTAAAAGTTTTAAGCTTGAATTGGATTTTGTAAATCGTTGAGTTTTTAGTTTGTTTGAGCCTCAGGTTTTTGTGGTTTTGGACCATTGGGAAGTTTGGGAACTTTGATTTTATGATTTGGGAATGTTTAGACATGTTTTTGGGAGGTTTTAAAAGGTTAAAAACGAAGGAAAATGGCTGCCCCGAAGTTGGGCCGCGACCTTGTTCTTGGGTGCCGCGACCCTGGTTCGATGAAGCTGGTGCCAGGAGTTGTTCCTGCTGGGCGCCGTGGCCCTATGCATTGGGTGCTGCGGCCCTTGCTTCAGATTTGGCTGGGGGCCGCGGCTCAGGCAGGCTTTTGAGCCCGTTTGCGTGTTTTGACCCCGGGAACATGGTTTTAGGCCTTGAGATCATTCCTACTACCCGGATTAGTGAGGATTGTTGTCTTGGAGGCTAAGTTTTGATTCAAGGATTGGTTTTAGAACTTGAACTCATTGGATTACCATTTGTGGTTATGACTAGGTTATCACTAGAGGCTTGAGATTGGGATCGTTCTTGTGGCTCTTTTGTCGGAAACCTGTGCTTGGACCGAAGGTAAGAAAACTGCACCCCATGTGTGACATGCATGGTTATTTTTGATGCATGTTGGATGTTTAAATGTAAACATTGATAGCATATTGAATGCTTGGCAATCTTGCTCATTTGCATATGATTATTATTGAGGCATGCTGGATGATTAAGTGTGAGGCATGTAATGCACGGGAAACATGTGATTAGGGCATGCCATGAGTATTGGCTGTGAGATTGATCAGAGCTTGAGTCTCTATGTTTGTGCATGATTATAATTGTGCTAGCAACTGTTAAGTAAGCATGATGAATGTCCTACGTTTGAATATTCGACATATGACATATGTTTGGTAGCAATGCTTACTTGTGCATGGTACTGACTCATTAGTCAGAATTGGCAAAGGTGTTAGTATCAACTGTGAAGCTGTGACTCATTAGTCAGGTTCAGCGGTGGTACTGGGCACTGGTCACACGGTGCTGACTCATAAGTCAGGACGGCCTTAGCGTGTTCAACGCAAGCCAACAAAGATTAGATCTAATCGACATCTGCATTGAATGACTCAAATGATAATTAATGCCGGACCGACCTCAAGTTCGATGAAAATGAAAAGTGCTTGTCTAGCCCAAGGCTAGAAATCTAGAGCCAGAGCCGAAAAAGGCTAAGGTGACCCACAGGTCACATGGCTAGGAGGGTATGGGACCTCCAGAGCGTGGCTCATTTGTCACCTATCCCGAGCGTGGCTCATTAGTCACATAACTAGAGCGTGACTCATTAGTCACCTATCCAGACTGTGACTCATTAGTCACCTCTTCACTTGATGGCTAGTGACTTAATCATCAGTCACTCATCTTTTTAGAGCTATAAGCTTTGTGTGATGTAATGACATCATCTGATATTATTTTCATGATCATATTCATGTTTTCTTATTGGGCTTCGGCTCACGGGTGCTTTGTGGTGCAGGTAAAGGAAAAAGAAAGCCGGACTATCCTTGAGTTGGAGAGCTTAGGTGATGACGTGTACATATGCAGCTGCTCGACCAATACCTGGCCAAGGTTTGATAGAGGAACTAGGGTTAAACCCTGTTTTGCCGCTTAGATCGACCTGTTGTAATACTTTCTTGTAATAGACTCTGAAATTATATTTTTGGGATTCCAATGTATATAATAAACGTTCTAATGAAACTTTACATCTTAACCAAAAAATTTATTCCCTAAACTGCTAATCATACTTAGTTACACGTTTATGGCCAAATGACTCGAGTAGTGAGTTTAGCATTGTTTGCAATATGCACCGTAACGGTCCCTGGAGTTGGGGCGTTACAATTTTGGTATCAGAGCGTGCCAAGGTTTATGTGTTCCTGAAGACAAGCTGGGCATTTACATTCATCACTGAAGATAGCTTCACTCAAGGAATGGTTACTATTTCTGTAGTTATGTGTTTAACTGCTTAAATAGATTGTAAATGCTTTACCTGCACATTGTATCAGGGAGCATGGGATTCTGATAGAGCTTGGCTCTTGACTATATGATTATATGCTCTTTGAATATATCTATGAACATGATCATTTGATTACCTGCTCCATGATTACATAATTGTGATATTTGCATGCTGGAGTTGAGGCATGGTGTGAATGTTGGAAGAGCAGGGATTCTGATTGATGTATGAATGCCATGGGAATGTTTATAGCACTGCAAGTTATTTGTGAATGTGGTGTGGTAAGATTGATCCCATGAGGGAAAACTCTTGATATGCTCATCATGTTTAATGGGTCAAGTTATTGACTGCAGAGCAGGTTTATATCCAACGCAGATAATGAGGCCTGGTGGTGGTTATACAGAGGCTGGGAGTTTCAGCCAGGGGTTGAGTTCTTCATCTGCCCCTCAGAGTTTTCAACAGATGTTCACAGATTTGCAATTGAGATTGCAGAGGCATGAGGAAGAGATCAGGTGTCTAAGGCAACAGCAAAATCTGTTGAGGAGCACCTCTTCCTATGTTGTGCCAGGAGTGGCACCAGTTTTGGCTCAGCCTAGGGTTGAGAGCAGATGCGAATTCCTCTGTGGAAGATTCCAGGAGTATTACCCTCCAGTCTTCAAGGGAGGCCTAGATCCATTCAGAGTTGAGCAATGGATGGGCATGATCAGTTCCATTCTTGACAGTATGGGGCTGGTAGGTCACGATAGGGTGATCTGTGCTACATTTGTATTGCGGGATGATGCTCAGACGTGGTGGGAAGTGATATCCTAGACACGAGACACAACTGTGATGGATTGGAAAGAATTTAGGCAGCTGTTCAATGAAAGATACTATTGTGATGCAGCTAAGACTGCTAAGATGAATGAGTTTCTGAATCTCATTCATGGAAAGGCATCAGTAACCAAGTATGTTAATAGATTTAATGGGTTGACCAAGTTTGCTTTAGACATGGTACCCACAGATGTAGCTCGGAAGGAAAGGTTTGTTCAAGGATTGAATCCTGGAATAGCTCAAGGCATTAGAGTTGCCCCAGTGCATGAAGTCTCTGCCCATGCTCAGGTGGTAGAGAAGGCTCTTGCTGTTGAGAGCATCAGAGATGAGAAGAAGAGTGCCATGGAGCATGGAGCTTAGATAGTAGTATCTCCATTTATTGGAGCAAGCAAGAAGAAAAGCTGGAAGCCTTACTCAGAATGCGCTCGGTGCAAGAGGCATCATTTGGGAGAATGTTGAGCAAGGGCATGTTACTTATGTGGAATGGTTGGGCATTTCAAGAAGGATTGCCCAAGGCTAAGAGAGCATGAACAAAATGGGATAGACAGCTCGACTCCAGCTCGAGTGTTTATTCCGAGGCAGTCAGAGTCTGAGACCGAGACTAGCTCCTCAGGAGTGGCAGGTCAGTTTTCTAGTTCCGAGTTTTGAGTTATGCTAATTGGTTTTGGTGCCATGATGTTCCTTTGTTTGTTGCATATAGAGAGGCATAAAGTTGATATGCTGATCACATGGTTATGATGTGATGGGAACGCAGTATGGAATTGGCAACTTAAGAGATGAATTGGGTTATGGAATGACTCATTAGTGATTTCGATAAAGCTGGTTACGAATGGCTTCGGTTTGATCCTGGATATGGATTGGATAATTAAGTGCGGGGCAATGCTAAAAGGCAAGGAAAGGATAGCATCTCTTGGGCTTGAGAGCGAAAAGCCTTATGGCAGTTGGTACTGGGCATAAACTTGGTATGCTGATGACATCTGTATTGAGAGCTAGAGTTTTATGGTGGAGAAATGCATATAACTCTTAGCTAGTGTGATGGATACCACTTAGATTGTGCCAGTGGGATCAGGACAGGCTGGACTAGTCTGTGAGTTCCTGAATGTGTTTTCAGGGGATTAGCCAGGGTTTCTGTAATATGAAGAGATAAAATGGTAGTTTGATTAGTGCCAGGGATAGAGTTGAATTGAGGGCATTGTATTGAATGGCTTAGTAGATCTGTAAGAATTCGAGGCTTAGATATTGAGTGAGATGGAATTCTCAAAAGTTGATCTTTGATCTGGTTAGTACCAGTTAGGGATTAGGGGAAAAGAATATGCAAAAGACTGTGTTTATATCAGATAAGAGCACTAGGAAGTGCTGGATTATATTTTAAGGATTTGATTAATGTCAAATTATTTTGATGAATCAGATGAGCAGAGCATTCAAGGGATTATTTGAATGGGATTTGTGATCGTCTTGGATGATGGTATCGTGGTATATTCTTGGTTGGAGAATTACCGGGGTTAAGGAACGTCTTAGAAGGCAAGAGTGTCCCTGGACGGGCATGGTATTATATGTGTTTTGTGGAAAGAGTTCTGAGTTTATTTTTACAGATCAGAATCAATTGGCAGGTTGTTATGACACCTCGGTGATACGGAGAAATGATTGTTTAGCAACATGTTGGTTAAAAGGATTTGACTAGAACTAGAGTAGGGTTTTGGTGGGCCAAATGGCCAGTTCTGTGCTGGAGATTGCTATCTCAGAGAAGATCAAAAGGAAGAATGACTAAGTGAACCACATATAGGAAAGGTTGAGTGGGAAGTCTTAGCTGGATTAGCTAAGGGTGATACAGTGTCAAGTATGAATTTATTGTGATATAAGGATCGGATTTGGGATCCGATGGACACTGGGGTTAAATGGGAGATTCTGGATGAAACTCATGTTACTTTCTTTTTCTCTTCATTCAGGCATCATGTCAATATACCAGAGTATGAAAGTTTTATGGTGATGGCCTGAGATGGAGAGGGGCATAATGGAATGCATGATAAAGTTCTCAACCTGTTAGCAGATCCAGACAAGGTATCAGGAATCAGTAAGGTCATTGCAGCTTTTGAGTATTGTATAATGGAAATAAGAAAGCATCGCGATGGGTTTCGCGGTGGGGCTGCCCAGGAAAGTTGGTCAGCATGATTGATTTGGGCCATTGTGGACCAGTGTTGTGAGTAAGTTTATTTTTGTCTGTAAGAATAAGTAACACAGCGGACCAGTGTTCAGATCTCTATGTGAAAGAAATAGTGTGCCTTCTTGGGAATTTAATGTCTATCTTATCAGATGAAGACTCTATTGTTACTCCAAGTTATGGAAGGGTGAGGGAAGGCGATGAATATATAGATGGAATTCAGTACAATTGATTGTTCTCAGGCTGATCATAATCAGAGGGAGAATTGTCCAGAGTTGAAAAGGTACCTTATGAAATAAGGTATGGTAGAACATGTTTGTCACCCATTCATTGGAATGAGATGAGTGAGATGTTATATCTGGATCATGAGATGGTTCAGGGGACAATTGAGATTATTAGAGGTTAGAGCTTGGATGCTCACTTCTCATAGTAAATGGAAAAGTGTTACTGAATTGAGAAGAGGGAACATGGAGTTCCAGGTAAAAAGTTGTGTCTTCTTAAATGAATCACCATGGAAAGGGGTGATGAGTTAAGGGCCAGTTGAGCCTAGATTAGTAAAACAGTTTGAGTCTTGGATAGGACTGATTAGGTTGACTTTGGATCGACCTTATCATTGGCACTGTCAGTTATATACATTGGGTTATGTATTTCCATGCAGTGGACATGGGTTAAAAGAACTCATGAGTTAGGTCATAAGAATCTGAATGTTAGGGTTTAATATTCCGGTAAGGAAGAGCCAGTTCAAATTGTAGCAGAAAGAATAAGGTTCTGTGGAACAAAGTATACCTTGATTCAAGGTATGTTGCAGAAACAGTGAGGTCGAGCGAACGACCTGGGAAACTGGAATCAGTTGTGCGGAATTCATATTCTGGGCAGTTCAGATAAATTTCGAGGACGAAATTTCTATAAGGAGGGGATAGTTGTAATGCCCCAAATTTCCTAATAAGGTTTAGGACCTTGATTAGGAGGCCGGGAGGGCCATAATTGCTTTACTGTGTTATTTAATGATAATATGCATGTTTAAGTGTATTAAATATGCATGTGAACCCATTTGTGATTAATTGGGTGATTTCCATATTTTGGCCATTTCGGGCATTTTTGGCATATATGTGAAATGGGCGTGGTACTTTGTTATTATTTGGTTATGCCAGGGTTACCCAGCACAAGACGATCCTAGGAGGTAAGCTAGTGGGAAAGTCACAACGGGATTTAAGCTTGACTTGGAGTAAGTCAAGGGGTATTTAGAGCATTACCAGGTTATTGGGTAATGAGAATTAATATTTGGTGATAAATTGGGAGTTAGTAAGATCAAGGGGAAATTCTGGAAGTTTTGACTATAATGTCCCCAGGGGTGTTTTCGGGACCCCGAGCACTAGGTTCTATTGGAAGCTACTTAAGCTTGAAGTAACCTATTAAGAAATAAAAAGAGCGTTCTATACGTTCTCTCTCCCCAAAAGTTCCCTTTTCGTCTTCCGATCACGTTTTCGAAGGTATCTTGAGTTCTAGGACTTAGATTCAAGCGAGGATCGAGGCATAGCAATCCTAGGGAAGGTTATAAACTTATTAGCTGGAGGATTTAGTTGAAAACAACTCAATCGGAGGTAATTCAAGTTTTAAGTTTTTAAAAGTTTTAAGCTTGAATTGGATTTTGTAAATCGTTGAGTTTTTAGTATGTTTGAGCCTTAGGTTTTGGACCATTGGGAAGTTTGGGAACTTTGATATGATGATTTGGGAATGTTTAGACATATTTTTGGGAGGTTTTAAAAGGTTAAAAACGAAGGAAAATGGCTGCCCCGAAGTTGGGCCGCGACCCTGTTCTTGGGTGCCGCGGCCCTGGTTCGATGAAGCTTGTGGCAGGAGTTGTTCCTGCTGGGAGCCGCGGCCCTATGCATTGGGCGCCGCGACACTTGCTTCAGATTTGGCTGGGGGTCGCGGCTCAAGGTTCCAGGGTCGCGTCTCAGGCAGACTTTTGAGCCCGTTTGCGTGTTTTGATCCCGGGAACATGGTTTTAGGCCTTGGGATCATTCCTACTACCCGGATTAGTGAGGATTGATGTCTTGGGGGCTAAGTTTTGATTCAAGGATTGGTTTTAGAACTTGAACTCATTGGATTGCCATTTGTGGTTGTGACTAGGTTATCACTAGAGGCTTGAGATCGGGATCGTTCTTGTGGCTCGTTTGTCGGTAACCTGTGCTTGAACCGAATGTAAGAAAACTGCACCCTATGTGTGACATGCATGGTTATTTTTGATGCATGTTGGATGTTTAAATGTAAACATTGATAGCATATTGAATGCTTGGCAATCTTGCTCATTTGCATATGATTATTATTGAGGCATGCTGGATGATTAAGTGTGAGGCATGTGATGCACGAGAAACATGTGATTAGGGCATGCCATGAGTATTGACTGTGAGATTGATCAGAGCTTGAGTCTCTATGTTTGTGCATGATTATAATTGTGCTAGCAACTGTTAAGTAAACACGATGAATGCCCTGCGTTTGAATATTCGACATATGACATATGTTTGGTAGCAATGCTTACTTGTGCATGGTACTGACTCATTAGTCAGAATTAGCAAAGGTGTTAGTATCAACTGTGAAGCTGTGACTCATTAGTCAAGTTCGGCGGTGGTACTGGGCACTGGTCACATGGTGTTGACTTATAAGTCAGGACGACCTTAGCGTGTTCAACGCAAGCCAACAAAGATTAGATCTAATCGACATCTGCATTGAATGACTCAAATGAGCATTAATGCCGGACCGACCTCAAGTTCGATGAATATTAAAAGCGCTTGTCTAGCCCAAGGCTAGAAATCTAGAGCCAGAGCCGGAAAAGGCTAAGGTGACCCACAGGTCACATGGCTAGGAGGGTATGGGACCTCCAGAGAGTGGCTCATTAGTCACCTATCCAGAGCGTGGCTCATTAGTCACCTATCCCGATCGTGGCTCATTAGTCACCTATCCCGAGTGTGGCTCATTAGTCACCTAACCATAGCGTGACTCATTAGTCACCTGTCCAGACTGTGACTCATTAGTCACCTCTTCACCTGATGGCTAGTGACTTAATCATCAGTCACTCATCTTTTTAGAGCTATAAGCTTTGGGTGATGTAATGACATCATCTGATATTATTTTCATGAGCATATTCATGTTTTCTTGCTGGGCTTCGGCTCACGGGTGCTTTGTGGTGCAGGTAAAGACAAAAGAAAGCTGGACCATCCTTGAGTTGGAGAGCTTAGGTGATGACGTGTACATATGCAGCTGATCGACCAATACCTGGCCAAGGTTTGAAAGAGGAACTAGGGTTAAACCCTGTTTTGCCGCTTAGATCGGCCTGTTGTAATACTTTCTTGTAATAGACTCTGAAATTATAGTTTTGGTATCCCAATGTATATAATAAACGTTCTAATGAAATGTTACATCTTAACCAAAAATTTTAATCCCTAAACCGCTAATCATACTTAGTTACACGTTATGGCCAAATGACTCGATTAGCGAGTTTAGCACTGTTTGCAATATGCACCATAACGGTCCCTGGAGTTGGGGCGTTACAGAATATATTTGCCATAATGTAAATACATTGTCTATTGTTATAACCATTACCATCTTCCAATCATTTATTGATGATTTACTAATGAGCTGGGTGCAAATGACCGTTTTATCCCTCATTATTATTTTATCCTCAACTCTCACTAAGTTCCTTGTAAACAATAAATTTGTGAACTTAATCACAGAAATGAGATCTCAATCATTTAACCACATAAATAAGATATTAAGGAAATCATATTTTCACTTCATATAGAGAAGTTATAGATTTCATATCTATGATGGATACTCTCATTCAATTACACTATTGAACCTCCAAGATGTAAGTATAGTCTATGTCGTAGGGTAAGCTTTTAAAAAAAAACAAGTAAAAAGATTCAGATAACATAATTAAAAGAAATATCATCATTCAAATTTAAGATCGACTTAACCTATGGTCAACGTTGTGATATAGATTAGATTCGATAATAACGATACTTACTTATCTATCGATAATCAGTGTTGGTTATAGTCTAGTGTAACAAAATGCATTCGATCTTATCTACTTGGTCAATGTCTCGGATAAGTCATCACACCCTTGTGTAAGTAGAACTTATCGTAGATTAACAAATTAAAAATCGTGTGCACTGATTTAATCTGAGGATTAATTCTTTTGAACATATAATTACATTTATAATCCACTGTATAAGTGTAATTGTCTATATGTAATAGATTTTATAAATGTTTTTATTAAGTAATTAATCATGTAATAAACACAAGCAAGCGACGCAATTGATAGACAAAAAAATCGTTTTCCACTTCTTTATTGATAATCAAATGAGTTACATAAGAAGTGTGGTTTTATAAGAGCATAAAACCCAACAACTCATTCCATCATTGTAGTAGCTTCAAGCAATCTCTTATGGGAGGCTAGTAATAGAGTTTTCTGGATAACAATTTTAATTGTGTCAAGCCATCTTGTCGTCTCCATTGTTTGATCACATAAAATCATAACTTTATGATTTTATGTAATTTCTTCATCTTGATCATATTTGTGTCATTCTTCCATTGTGTATATTGGTATATTGTGATTAATTCTCTTAAATTAAAATATTCGTGTTGTGTTCATAAGCCATAATCCTAACACATTCTAACTACATACGAAAATCAACTAAAGTTGTTGTCATTTCTAGTGGAGTGACACTCACTAGACCTTAAGAAGATGCAGTCGGCTAGATATCCTTCAATTACTTGATTGGACGGTTATTATAGTGTTCTCCATCTATATTCAATAAAATAACACTGCATGTAAATTTACATTCAACCCATAGATTTGTTGTTACTATATATCAAATTGAATCATATGTTGACATAATCCAAAAAAAAAAAAAGTTGTGTGGACTAAATTTATCCAAGTATTTAATATATATACATTTAAATATATACTTTGATTGACTTATAATTTGAATTACTAATAGTTAATACATGTTGAAAAGAGGTCTGGAGAAGAAAAAGCTAGTCTCTTCCCCAATCCTCTCTAGATTGACTGAACTTGACTATGGAGGGTCGGATCTCGCTGAATCCAGGCTGTCAAGTTAGTTATTTCTGCCACCTTCGAAGAAATGACATGGATCAATCTGGTTAAGTCTTCCTAACAATTTAACCACCTTACTATTGATATTGGTTAAATATAATGGTTAAGTTTCTTGCAGAAAGTGGTGTAAAATACTAAACGGTTTTACTTAAGTTGAAGTGGAATTTGACCTTTTGTTGTGGGTATATAAAAATTGTATGTTTGGGTCTAAAGTGATACATTGAGGTATCTAAGGGTGTCCAAAATATTTGGAAGCATTTGGAGGTGTTTAAGACACATTTTGAGCATATGGGACAAGCCTAGAGGCGATGTGTCGTCATTTGGGAGGCAACACATCTCCTGGGCTTAAAGCCATTGAGAGACAGTAACAGGCGATGTATTGTCTGTCACTAGGCGATGTGTTGTCTAGTGCCAGGCGATGCGTTGTCTGGCATGTTCGTACAATTACATGTTTTTTGCTCCAAAACTAAAATTCCATTCTATAATTCTATTGGTTAACACTAATGACGATACCTGCACTATAAATAAGGGTTATTAGAGTTGAAAAGTCCTTATCACACTTTTCAACTCTTTCTCTCTCTCACGCACACACACACACCCCTCTCTCTAGCTTTCTAAGAACACTCATTTTCTCCAAGAAACCCACCAAGAATTGTTTGACTTATGTGGGTTTCAAAAGACTTGTTTATTCCCACTTCTCATTCCCTCTTGGTAAGGCTTTTAGCAACTTTGTGAAGGCTTGGAATAGAGACTTTGGATAGCGATACCCCTTGTGTATAAGCCTTTTGATGTTTCCCAAGTTTGAAGAATCAATTGTTCAATTCAAATGTTGTATCTCTCTAAAACCCTAACTTTCTAAGATAGACTATTTTGATTTTATTTTTTGAGTTTATATTTTATGTTTTCACCTTTAATAGTTCTATTATATTTTATGTGAGGATTCCATTTATCTAAGAGATGTAATTTCACTCTTTATTTTACATCATTTTTTAGATCTTGCTTTAATCTTTAAATTTTAAAGATTTACCTTCATACTATACATGTGATTCTTGATTAGTCTCTAAAATTTGTATTATATTGAGTTTATTCTTATTATTTATTGTTAATCTATAGTGTGTAAGCCATAAATTTCTAACACTTACTTTATCTATAAATAGCACCCAATGAGACCAGAAATATGACATTGGATTCATTGTTCACTTCTAGCATATTTATGAGATTTAACTTTTGGCAAAAACTATACTAAATCGTATGACTTTAAAATAAGCAAAAATATTCATCTCATTAAACTACCTGTAGAGGAATGATTTTCCCTGATGATGTGGCAAGATTAAAAAGATGAATGCATCATTTTAATATAACAAGGAAGAGCTCAAAGCTCTAAATGAATGAAGAGTTCAATGCTTTGAACGAATGAAAAGTTCAAAGCTCTTAGCGAATGAAGAGCTCCAACCTCCTCCACATAGGAATATTTCACAAAAAAAAGTACAAAGGCAGAACAATTGCTCTACGCTCTTATTTGTAGCCCGATTTAAAAGAAGATGAAAGAAAACTCGACGAGAATAGAGGCAGACTAGTTGCTCTATCATTAAGCTCATAACTTGATTTGAAAGAATGGAAAAGAAATAGGAAAAGAAATTAGAAAGATTAACATGTGGACCAATCAAAGGAAGTCATTCTAATTCTCTTACTCATTAATTTCTCTACAAATATTAGACAAGGGACTCATTATGGGGACCTTGGATTCATTTTGTTTTACTGCTTGATTGTGGATTGAAAAGGAAGAATTGTAAATTAACTTTAACGTAGGAGAACATTTTTGCAAGTATTCCTCATTCGGTTCATTCTTCAAATTTCTTAGAAGAACACACTTATGCTATTGGTTTAGCCAATAGAATGTGTAAAGATCTAAGGTACTACACCATTTGACTGCTCAAAGACGAAGATCTTTCCTAATTATTGAGAAAGTTATTGTTTTGGGGAGATTTTGACCCAAATAATACCATATAGTGTCTGTTATCTTACACTATTTAAAACTCAAATAAAAATAAAGTATACTAAATAGTATCTTGATTCTTGAATAACAATGAGACTAGTCAAGTGACCGAATGGTATCCTGACATTGTCTTCCTCAATCTAGTGACTGTCACACTGTCTGCAATTAGAGGAATTTTGATTTCGTTTTCTTGTTTCCAGAATGCAACGTTCATCACATATAAAATATTTGGCTATTTATTTTTCAAAAAATTCATTGAATGAGATTGTAATTAATAATTTGATGAATGACTTATCTTAGATATTTATGGTAAGTTGTTATGTTGTGGAAATAATTAGTGACCTCTAGTGGGATTCTTGGAAATCCTATTGATATGTAATTATTTTACATTAAGGATGCATATTCGGGGCAATTACTTAATTTGACGTTTTTGTCTAATTATGTAATTACACAGTAATTATGTAATTTGTGGTAATTGATGGATCCAAATTATACTTTTCAATTCTCATAGCTCCCCATGAGAATTGAGTGTAATTATATTATATAATTACTAATTACTATCAATTTGAAATAATATTTATTATATAATATTATTTTTGTGTGTAATTATTAATTATTTTGTCAAACATGGCAATATGAATTCATGAGTAATTACTACTTGTTTCCAAACACACCTTGAGATACAATATTCTTTTACTATCAAAATCATGTACAGTTATGTTAGGAATGATTTTTTAAACAATTATTTTTGTATCAATAAATTTCTTAGTTATTTTTGCAAATATTTTTGGAAAGTTGTATCATTGTGTAATTTTCCCCTTTCTTCACAAGATGGGCTTTGTGGTCAATTGAATGAGGCTTATGGCTATATGGTTTTAAAACGCTGCATTGCGTGGGCCTTGGAGTATTATGGACATTGATGAGATAGAGACCTGGGCATAAAGTATGAGAGACTATACTCTACCATTGAAACATTGTGAGATTGAAATAAAAAGAGAGTGAACCCAACAAACACAGTAATAAGGATATATTACACTTTTGAGAACCCACATGGACATAAATTCTTAGAATACAATGCATACTTTAACAATACATGTAGTTGAAAAATAGTATTATTTCAATGACAAAATCTTCTTACCATTGTAAATTGCATTACTTACCTTAGAATTACCCATCTATATATTCTTAACTTGTGGAGAAGGTATGGTTCAAAAGTACATGTAATTATTATAGTCTAGCTAGCTTTAATTTATGTCATTGTAATTATAAACAGATTAAATCATATAAAGGCCACATGATTTTGACTTTTTCCTATCATTGCTGTCTACTCTTTGAACATTAGAGAAACAATACTAACACATTCTATAGTGAGATTTTCATTTTGCCCTGATATAAGCTAATAATAATGGTAATAAATTAAAAAATTCATAACACCTTATATCGTAAACAACATTAATACTACTTTTTCCATTTAAAGATAACAAATAATCATGTACAATCCAATTCTATGATAAAGAAAGGAATGAATATCCTTGGTATCTCTGGCTCAGATATTACTTGGAGAAAGAAAGGGGAAGGAAAAAAAACCATCTATTAATGAAAGAATTTCTTACCATTGTTAAACCATTAATTTTATCTATAGGTTAAAAAAAACGCGTGTTGTACAGTACTAATTTATCTTATGATGCTGACAACTCTTAAATCATGATAACAGGAATAATAAATCGATCAACAAAGATAATAAAAGAAAAAGAGTATGGGAAGACTACTCACTACCCAGTAAAAGATCAGCATATTGAATATGCATCTGTTATAGAGGCCATGGTACAGTCATAAATATGATCCGTCATTTTCCCTCACAAGTGGAAGCTTCCCTTTGCCGACACTCTCTTGGATCATTATACTCTTTTTTTTTTAATTTAATTTATTTGGTGATTATTATAAATATATTTATACATATGATAAGTTCTTATCATATTTTTAATTTATTGAAATGCTAAACTTGTCAACAAAACTATAGACATGCCCTAAAATCCTGCTATCTTTTTACTCTATAATACCGAGCGTGTTATAAATGTTATAGTGGCAAAGTCAATATATTCTCATATTCATATGTGATTATGTTTATTATTATGTATAACTATATATATTTATATATACAGATTCCACGGTTAGAAAAGACAAGACCCAGGACCCTGCTTTGAAAATTTAGTTGTTTAATATTATATAATGTTCAATAAGTTTTCCATACTTAGTTATAAATTGTCTCCTAAAGAGTTACGGAAGCATTGTTAAAGATGGTCCACTTCTGGGTCATTAAATTTGCATTGGACCATCTTCAATTGATATTAAATTAAATATGATTGATTATTAATGTAATAGTGGCTATCAATATTGGTATTATTACAATTATTATTTGTCTTTATTGACTCTGGCTTATTTATTTATTTAAGGTACTTGCTTAAAATATTGGCGTGGGCCGTGGAGTTATTAACCAATTATAGGGTTGGGATTGGGAACACAAACCAGACGTTTCTCACCATATGTTACCCGTGGAATAATTCTTTAAGAAGAAGAAGAAGGTAGGTAACCATTTCATATTTCATATTTTGTGTTTTTTGTAAAGTATATAGTATTATATGTTTATAATAATGCTTATTTTGTATCTTATATTTTGAAATCGTATATATTTGGTACTGTATTTTAAAAGAGTACATGTTTGGTACCGTAAACTCAAATTTAATTAATAAAATTTTACTAATTTAATCAAACTGCTCTCAATTATATGAGTTATAAATTCAAATTTAATTACTTAATTATATATAACTGATGACAATTTGGTCATATTGACAAAATTTTATTTATCAAATCTAAGTTTAGGGTACCAAATATGTATGATTTTAAAATAGAGGGTATCATATAAGCATTATTGAAAAATGAGGGTACCAAAACGATACTTTGCAAAACACATGGTACCAAAAGAGTAAATTCCCTAATAATAATAATAAAGAAAATTTGCGTCAAAAATCATTAAGTAGTTCAAAAGATTGCACTTAAATCACTAAATAGTTTTTTTGGTACCAAAAGTTAGGAAGTTGTCTGGAAGATTGTACTTAAGTCATTAAGTAGTTTTTTTGGCGACAAAAGTTAGTAAGTAGTCTAAAATGTTGCACTTAAGTCACTAAATAGTTGTTTTTGTTGCAAAAGTCACATTTTACACAAATTTTATCTTAACATCAATATTCATAACATTAATATAATAAATGGAATCTTTGTTAAAAATAAAAAAAATTAATTTCTAATATAAAAATATTATTCAATATTAGTTAAATTAAATTTTAACAACTAATACAACTTAAATTGAATTAAAACTTAGTTTATTTAAAATTAAATAATTTTACATGTTATAACTTTTAATTTTTTTATTTATAAAATAAATTTCAAATAAATTTTCAATGTCAGAATTATATATTTTTATGTTTTTATTAATTAATTAAAATTGAGATAAAATTAGTATAAAATATGACTTTTGCAACTAAAAAACTACTTAATGACTTAAGTGTAATATTTCAAATTACTTACTAACTTTTGCCACTAAAAAATCTATTTAGTGGTTTACGTGCAACATTTCAGCCTTCTTATTGACTATTGTCGCAAAAAAAACTACTTAGTGACTTAAGTGTAACTTTTTAGACTACTTAATGATTTTTGCTGCAAATTTCCCTAATAATAATTGTGGATATAAAAAATCCACCAAGAAAAAAAAAAGTTTCTAGTCCCTTAATGAAGTAAGCAGCTAAGGGGCACCAAGGGCGCCAAGTACGCGATGGAGGCAGAAGGTTATTACATGCCAACAAAATGTCAGACATTCGCAGGGCCCTAGGCCTCACGAGGTCATTCCAGGCCTCCAAGCCGCATCACCTCGTAAGACGCCTCTGTCACGTGCACATGGCCCTCAACCATGCCCCTCGGAGTCAAGGCCCCAGCCTCGCGAGATGCCTCGCGCATGGGCCTCGCAGACACCACTTCGGCAGCACCCAGATGCGCCTCGCGCATGGGCCTCACGGACACCACTTCGCGTAGCACCCAGTTGCGCCTCACACATGGGCCTCGCGGACACCACTTCGGCAACGCCTAGCTGCGCCTCGCGCATGCCAACACCTCAAGCACACGCTTAGCCTCGTCCCGAGGGTCTCGCACCATGTGTCCCACACCATGGACCTAGCATCAAGAAGACGCCTCGCAAGTGTGGATACTAAAAATTCAACACCGGTAAAGAACCCACATCTCATGTCTAAGGTCCCTTGAAGGTCCCAAGCAACCATGTTTGAAGTCCCTTTGATCCCTCAAAGTAGTGCTCAAATCAACCCTGCTCCAAATGACCACTTCACCTTGGACATCTGCTAGCGTCTCGCGCGCCCCAGGCGCTAAGCAATTGCCCCGCGCGCCCCGTGCGCCCCAGGCGCCTTGCACGCCCCGCTCACCCCGCACGCCCTAGGCGCCTCGCGCGCCCCGTGCGCCCCGCTCGCCTCGCGACACCACTAGGAGAGAAGCGTCTCGCGGCACCCAAGACGCTCCAAGACGCCATGCACAACAGCAATTGATTAAAGGATGTTGCAATTGATTATCTTGGGATAACAAAATTGTATCATTTCATCTAATAGTACATGTTGTCTACCATTTTCACTGCCAACTTAATCTGAGAGATTAAAGGATAAACAAGGAAAGACACAAGGTTTTACGTGGTTCAGGTTATAAAATAACCTTAGTCCACGAGTCTCTATTATTTAGTGAGCTTGAAACTTGAGATAGCAAGCTTCATTGGTGATTCTCACGCAACGTATATATTGCATTGAGTACAGAGTTTCTCTCTCTAACCTTTACAAGGAGATACCCCAGCCCTATTTATAAAGGTTGTGGTCATTAATGCTAATCATCTCTCATAAATATCAGGGTATTAATGTTAAGTTAATACACAAGGGTTGTGTTACAATAAAGACTATGGCCCACGCAGAACCTACGAGGCCATTGCAGAAAGTCACACACCAACTTTATGGGGAACATATCTGTGACTGTCAGGTTGCGGAGCACGTTTGCCCATGTCAGGCGGCATTGTGGGAAATGTTGATTGTCGAGTGTACGAACTCGACACTAGTAATCGAGGATCACCAAAAGTTGTCAGACGATCGCCTGGTGGCCCATAATTGCACTGACTAACATCTGGTGGCTATCCTAGGCCCGAGAATTGGAATCATAGACCTGGAGGACAAGTGAGGGGAGAGAGCTTCAGACGCAGCCTCACCTGGAGAGCCCTCGTCCTTGAGAACGGATCTCGGAGGGGGACCTCGCTTGGAGACATTCACTACTTACCAGCTAGCCCAAAAGGTGGCCTTGAGGACGGACCTTGAGGTGTGACCTACCTTGAGGATGTCCACGGCTCGTCCGAACTAGGCTTCCTGGAGAGGTTTCCTTATGAGCATCTCATGACTTACCCCATCACTAATCACTCTTAACTGACATGTGTAAGGAGGTGAAAATACAGATAACATTTGCTCCCCAAGTCTTCACTCGCCCTCGGGTAGTGGAGACTTAGATTAGAATGAGAGATTTCGAGCAGGTGGGGGGAAATGCTTGGGCTTCCCCCTAACGTCACTTTGAAAAGTAACGCCACGTGTTGACGCCCCATGGTTGGGCCCATCAATCTGTGCAGTTAATGAGGGGTCAACTCTACGATCTCAAATGTCCACTCTGTACCCGAGGCGTCTTTTCATTCCACACTCGAGACGCCACTTCCCAAGATCAATGATCACGATCCGAGCCATTTGGACCCTGATCATTGGATCACCCTCGCAGGACCAACGTGGTAATTAATTTGACGGTCTTGGAGGGGTTACTTCCCCTCCAAGTTCTACTAGGTATAAGACCTAGATAACCTCCCTTTAGCCTCCTACTATCCATTTAAAAATTCAAAACCTTTAATCCAGAACCCTCTCTTCTCTCTTGGTCTCCCCCTACCCCCAACCGTTTTTGAGCTTCCAGCAATTCTAGATGATTGGTGTGAATCATCCTACTTCTGGGCAAACGGAAGATGATATTTCAAAGTTAGGACTTGCCTCAGCACCTATCTGCGCTTTATTTCGAGTAAGTGCTTACTTTTGTATGTTTCTAATTTTGCATTTGCATCGGGCTTTACTTGTGGGTTTAGGCGCATGCTTAGGAACGTCAATTTTATGGCATTTGAGAAGTTTTTTTTTTTTTTTTTTTCACAAGTCTATTTAGGCACATTTTGACATTAGAAACGGTCAAAATGGCCCACAATTCATCTTACACCACTTTCGTGTTTTTGGAAAATTCCTAGATTCCGATAGGTTCATCACCTCTGGTGGTGTTCTCCGGCCTGATCCTGGGCTCCGATGACACCCCGTATTCTTAGAAAAACTCTCCTCTTCTCCCTGAGCAGTAGTCTTAGGATCTTCCATGTTTTGGCCATTTTTCCTTTAGTCAGGATACTAACTGCTTGGTTTTTGTCTCAGATGATTGAGGAACCTTGACAGTTACACGAGCACGGTTTCTATCTCTTCGACTAGGAAATCTCCTACATGGCTCGTGAACAAGGTGCATCTGGGGATGGCACGAAGGCAGAATTCCGAGAACCAGTCAGGGAGCTGGTTGTTTTTGTTGATGGCCCAATAGCAGAGAGGCTAGGGTCGGCGGCCCACAAGGGGTTGACTGTGGACGAAGTCAACCGTTCCCTAGTTCCACACCCCACTCAAATGTACAAGGGCGATGAGTTTGAAGCAGAGGATTACCACACCCTGCTCCGACATCTTGAGGATCTGGAGGCCATTATCAGGCACTATACGATTAGGGATAGGTGTCTCGTGCATCTTTGCCGGGAATCCAAGAGGGCTCACCATAGTGTCAATGGTCTTGGCACCTAGAGCCAAGCCCACTTGATGGCATTGGCCACCCTGCCCTTACACCAGTACCTCATGGACTTTCTAAAGTACATGGGGATAACTCCCTTTCAATTCTCTCTGAACGCTTATAGGGTGTTCGCGGGAATGTACGTCTTGTATAGGAAGCGAAAATGGCTCGTACCTTCACCGACGGAGATTCTTTACTTTTATAGCTTCTGCACCACCTTGAGGAAAAAGTCCAACTGAGATGGGTACTATGCCCTGGTAAAATATGTCACCTCATCCCTCTACTACAAGGCTCGTCATCACAACAAGAACAGTTCTTGGGATTTCAAGGATGCATTTTTCTTCACAAACGAGTTTCTGATCCGTAACAACCCGACCCTGATCCTCACTTCTCCAGGATTGGTGAGTATCTTCCCAACCATTTTCTTTTTCCTTTGTTTGCAGGATTATTTTGTGCTCTATACTTTGTAATTTCTCTAAATAGGCCACTTCCGCCGGACTCACTATGTCCAACTTTTCAAGGACCATTTCCAAGAGATGAAATCTCTTCCTGATCGAGATTTGGATATGAGCCTCCTGGTGACGGAGGACAATCTCATCGGGTCGGGGCTTCTCAGCGTGGGACAAAAGATCAACAACCTCAAGCTGACTAAGTACCACCATTCCAAGAAGTCTCGGGAGTTGGCGTCCTGGCATATCAATTACATTGATGGGCTCGCCCAGGAGATTTTGCACTAGCAGGTCGCGAAGGAGTGGCTAGAGACCATCTGGGCCGCAGAGGTAGCCTGAGAAGCCTAAGAAGATCGGGAGCTCGAGGAAGAGCTTCAGGCAGGGATGGAGGTTTTTCATCTTGCCCTAGGTAAATCGCCCCTTACTCTAAACCATGCTTCCCAAGTAGGGGACATGATAAGTCTCGAGCATGTCTGGGCCTCTCCCACCCTTCTTCATTGTGGCCAGATTACACATCAGCATTGGACTAGGGAAGAGCTCCAAGACTACTTAGACCTTATAGACGTTTACCTTCACCGCCCGAGGAGACAACTACTTCCTCGAGGCTTTTTACCCTTAGACCGAGTGACCTCTCTCAACTCTAACTGGTTCTGCCAAAATGGCACCAACTTGAGTTGTGATATGGGAGATGGGATAAAACTCCCCCAATGCCTACACCAAGATGCAACTCATGGTGGGCTTCTAAGGAGCCTACAATTTTGTTTTACTTGGTTTTGGAATCCGCACTAGCCATCTATTTTTTCTTGTAGATCACATGGGGCTAGCTGACATTGCTCGGTCCGCCTTGAGACTAGGAGCACCCCCAAGCTCTTCGGCTACCAGGGAATCATCTGCCCTCAGGAGAATCCTGAACCCTCTCCACTAGCCAAGAGGTCAAGGGTTCCTACTTCCCTGCAGAAGTTCCTGCGGCGGATCTGCTCCCAGTCATGGAGATTCTTTCCTACCCCACGCCAGGCAAAGAAGCCCAAGGCTTAAACCAATCAGGGCCGGCACCCCAAGCTCGGATCCTGGTGTACCTCGAGAAGTATGAGGGGCCTTGCTGGAACAATATCAGGGGATGCTCCAACATTTCGAAGCAAGAAAGGAGGAGAGCAACAAGTTCCTCCATGAAACTACGGAGACCCTCCGCCAAATGAAGTCGCCGAGAGAAAGGCCAAGCTGAGCTGGAGACTTTATTCTCTGTAAAATTATGGGAAGTTGTCACCCTTCTCGCTATTGAGCTCCTCCAGGGGGTTAGCTCCACTATGTGCGAGCTGACCGCCCGTAGCTTTGCCCAACTGGATGACAGCAACGAGGCCTCCCTCGTGGCCTCATGATGGTATGCACCTGTCCGAGTAAGTCATCAATTTTCTATGTTTTATTTTATTCCCTCAATGCTTGGGCTAATTTTTTCCTTTTCTGTAGTCCGCCTTGGCTTGTCAAAATTTGGGCAACATCATTATGGAGAAGTCCTACCAACTTCAACGGTCTTAAAAAAAGGCATCTACCCTTAAGGAGAAGCTCTGAGGCCCTCAGGAAGAGCTTGCTTGCATTCAACCTACCCTGGAAGTCGAATAAAAGCTTTCTTGGGAGCTTGAAGAGGCTGCCCAAAAGGCCGCCGATGACCTGCGACGAGCCCAGGAGGAGGCAAAGAAAGCAACAACCGAGGTCGCCTGAGGGGTAGTTGAAAACTCCTAGCTTCAGGAGCAGCTCAGGGAGGTCATCGCTCGGGCCGAGCTTGGTGAGAGGAAAGCCATCCAAGCCATGGAGATGAATAGGTCTTCTCAACATCAGGTGGACAGACTCAAGAAGGAGGTCGAGACCATCACCGAGGACACCTTCTACGTGGCCTGGTTCCATAACCAAGACATGAGTTTGGACTTTACTGGAGAGCCTGAGAAGTACAAACTCCTCTTCAAAGAATGCCTCCAGGCGACCCAGGCAGCGGAGGCGACTCGAGTAGACGAGGAGGCCCAAGTGGCTGAGATGACTCAAGTTGCTTAGGTGGCCCAAGTAGTTGAGGGGACTCAAGCTGCGGAGGTGATTTATGTTGCGACCCATCAGGCAGAGAGTGCCTCGAGGACAGACCCAATCATTGACCTGGTGGAGGAGGTACCGGAGGGTAGTTGAAGCTTGAGCCCCCGAGCCATAAACAATTAATTTGTCATTTTATTTTGTACAAAAGATACAATGCATTTTCTTTTAAACAAATTTTTATCCCCTTAACGCAATCATAAATCACGAGGGTCCCTAGACGCTAGCCTAGGTCTCGCACTCAAGCCTTGAAATATCGAGTCTTTATCGACTTCTCTTAGTACTTAGACAATTTTTATGCGTCTAGTGTTGCTTTGTAGGCTCGCGGTCCTCGAGAGTAACTTTAACGCTCGGCCAAGTGATTACTTGATGCGGCCCTACGTTTCCGAGTTCCAACGACTCAGGACGGGGCCTGCCTGCAGTACTTAGAACTTGAGGATTTTCCTGCTAGTGTTTAGACGCTTGTTCATCAAGTGTTTCATCTTAGGATCGAGGTCATAAGAGTAACTTTGACGCGATGTCAAGTGAGGGCACTTGATTATCCTACACCCTCAAGTTCCAACGACTCGAGATTATGAGGTCTTGTACTGTAGGGTTCTGCCTTAGTGTTCGACACTTAAGACATTTAGTTTCTCCTTTCAAGCTCAATGTCCTTGAAAGTAACTTTAATGTCACCCTGCGTCCTTAAGTTCTGATGACTCGGGGCTTTAGGGGGGGGGGGGGGGGGTCATCCACACTAAGCTATCTGCCCCCAGGCACGTGGTCTCTTGTGTACCAGCTTGGGATTCTTTACTTGCCCCCTGAGTACACAGCTCAGGACCTAATCATACAGAAGTCGTGAACTCATCATCCTAATCCCAGGAGGTTGAATTCATGCCCATGGACTAGTTATATCGTGACACTCGAGTTTAAGCGCTCGAGGTCTGACCCCCGAGTTCCAACGACTCGGGCTTCAGTTCGAGTTTCGAGATCATAGGACTAAGTCACTGTTTCTTGGGCGCGGTGTCCTCGGGAGGTAACCTCAGTCCATACTCGCGCTACTTAGGCTTCATTTTACTCTTAGGGTCAATATCCCGTAGAGCACTCTACTCAAGTCTTAAGGTGACTTATACCAGAGCCCGAGTACCGACGACTTGGGATCCATTCACATTTCTAGGATTGGGATTTGTTTACTACTCCCTAGGCACGCACCGTCCTCAAGAGTACGATAAATCCAATCTCGCGTTACATGGATCTTTCGGCACTACGTTTCTGTCAGGCCATTTAGCTATAGGATCCCATGACACTAGAGGTGCTTCACTCATCGACTAGCCAAGCTCCCCATGTCATGGACTTCCTGACGCTATAAGTTCGAGGCATACGGAGGACTTCGGCGTAACTCCTCAGGCGCTACATCAATGGGAGGTGCCCCAAGTCTGCCTCGGGACCAAGTACAAAGTACTTAGTCTTCTGTTCGCGTCTCAAGATCAAAGGACTTGGTCAGAGCTCCTCGGGCGCAATGTCCATAGGAGGTGATGCAGGTCCGTTCTCACGCTACTAAGATTCTTTGTCTAGTCTCTAGATGCTAATTCATACTCTACTTGGAACAATCCTAGACTTTTAGGATAAATTCGACTAGTTTCCTAGGTTTTTCAATTCTCGAGGTGGCGACACTAGGCTTACTCCGCTTGACAAGCTCAGTTTCCAAAGACTGATTTTCGCACCAGGTATGGACATTATGAGTTCTTAGTCATGTCTTTTGGATTGGCTAATGCCCTAGCTGATTTTATGGATCTGATGAACAGAGTGTTCAAGGATTATCTGGACCAGTTTGTGATCATCCTCATCGATGATATTCTGGTTTATTCTCAGTCAGAGTCAGAGCATGAACAACATCTGAGATTGGTTTTGCAGAGACTGGGGGAACAGAGACTGTTTGCAAAGTTCAAGAAATGTGAGTTCTGGTTATCTCACGTATATTTTCTTGGGCATATTGTCAGTAAAGAGGGGATTAAGGTAGATCCAGCAAAGATTGTAGCAATCAGAGATTGGGCAAGGCCAAAGAATGCTTCTGAGGTTAGAAGTTTCCTTGGATTGGAAGGTTATTATAGGCGTTTCATGGAAGGGTTCTCAAAGATTTATACTTCATTGACTGATTTGACACACAAGAATCAGAAGTTTTTGTGGTCAGATAAGTGTGAGAACAACTTCCAGGAACTGAAGTAGAGATTGATTACAGCTCCAATTCTGAGTCTTCCAACAAATCAGGAGAAATTTGTGATTTACTGTGATGCTTCATATCAAGGTTTGGGTTGTGTTCTTATGCAGTCAGAGAGGATAATTGCTTATGCCTCACATCAGCTGAAGGAGTATGAAAAGAGATATCCCATTCATGATTTGGAGTTGGCGGCTGTGGTATTTGATTTAAAGGTATGGAGGCACTATCTTTATGGGGAGAAATGTGAGATTTATACAGACCACAAGAGCCTGAAATACTTCTTCACACAGAAAGATGTGAATATGAGATAAAGGCGTTGGCTGGAGTTAGTAAAAGATTATGATTGTGACATTTTGTATCATCCAGAAAAGGCCAACGTGGTAGCTGATGCTTTAATCCTGAAAGGTCCAGGGCAGATTTATGGTGCGAGGCTGATAGCCAGAGAGTTAGAAGATGATATGACCAGAGCTGGTATAGAGTTGCTAGTGGGACAGTTGGCCAATATTACACTTTAGCCTACACTGCTGGAGAGAATCAAGGAGGGTCAGTTTAGTGATCCACAGCTGATCAAGATCAGAGAGGATGTTTTGGCTGGAGCATCTAGAAATTATACAGTGTCTGAGATGGGCTTGCTGAGATACAAGGGTCGGATATGTGTTCCGTTAGACACTGCTATGAGGCGAGAGATTCTGGATGAATCTCAAACTACACCTTACTCTTTGCATCTAGGCACCACAAAGATGTATCAGGATGTAAGATCATTGTATTGGTGGCCGGGGATGAAGAGGAATGTAGTGGAATATGTGGCTAAGTGCTTGACATGTCAACAGGTCAAGGCTGGGTATCAAAGGCCGGCAGGGTTATTGCAGCCTCTGGATATCCCAAAGTGGAAATGGGAGGACATCACGAGGGATTTCATGGTGGGGTTACCCAGGACTGTTGGTCAACATGATTCTATTTGGGTTATAGTGGATCGCTATACTAAGTCAAGCTCACTTCTTGCCAGTGAGAACTACATATACAGTTGACCAGTATGCAGATCTCTATGTGAGAGAGATCGTGCGCCTCCACGGAGCACCGAGGTCGATCGTGTCAGATCGGGACCCCACTTTTACTTCCAAGTTCTGGGGGAGTTTATAGAAGGCCATGGGAACACAATTGAAGTTTAGTATTGCTTATCATCCTCAGACAGATGGGCAATCTAAGAGGACGATTCATATATTAGAGGACATGCTGCGAGCATGTGTGATGGACTTTGGTGGATCCTGGAGTAAGTATCTACCTTTGATATAGTTTTCCTACAACAAAAGTTATCAGTCTACTATTGGAGTTGCACCTTATGAGATGCTGTATGGTAGGAAGTGCAGATCTCCCATTCATTGGGATGAGACAGGTGAAAGGAGATACTTGGGCCCCGAGGCAGTTCAGAGGACCAGTGAGGCCATTGAGAAGATTAGAGCTTGGATGATCGCTTCTCAGAGTAGACAGAAAAGTTATGCAGATCCCAAGCGCAGGAACGTGGAGTTCCAAGTGGGAGACTACGTCTTCCTTAGAGTCTCGCCATGGAAAGGGGTGAGAAGATTTGGGAAGAAGGGCAAGTTGAGCCCTAGATTTGTAGGTCCATTTGAGATCCTAGAGAGGATTGGTCAGGTGGTTTACAGGTTGGCGTTACCTCCAGCATTGTCGGCCGTGCATAACGTGCTTCACGTTTCAGCTCTTCGGACGTATGTGTCTGATGTGACACATGTTTTGAGCTCTAAAGATCTGGAGCTCGAGGTAGATCTCTCCTATGAGGAACAGCCAGTCCAGATACTTGAAAGAAAGGACAAGGTCCTCAAGAATAAGATGATACCTTTGGTTAAGGTATTATGGAGGAAAAGCAAGGTCGAGGAAGCGACCTGGGAGCTGCAGTCAGATATGCAGAATCAGTATCCCAAGCTGTTCAGGTAAATTTCGAGGACAAAATTTCTGTAAGGATGGGATAGTTGTAATGCCCCAAAATCCCTAATGTAGTTTAATGGTCGAAATAGTAGGCCGGGAGGGACATAATTGATTTATTATGCCATTAAATGATTATATGCATGTTTATGTGAATTATATTATAATATGATGTTAAATGCATGCATGTGGGTCCACATTTCATTATAAAGGCATTTTGGTCATTTGGGCCTGTTGAGGGCATATTTGTATATTTTGGTGCATGTTTGTGATTTATGGATGAGATCCCATTATTATGTGGATATGTTCAAGCTATTCGGCATGAGACGATCTTAGGATGCAAGTTAGCAGTTTTGTCATAACGGGGTCAATTATTGGGATATTGGATAACGAGAATGATTAATTGATGATATATTGGGAGTTAGTGAGATCAGGAGGAAATTTTGGGAGTTTTGACTATTTTGCCCCCGGGGACGTTTTTGGGACCATGAGCATTAGGATTTATTTGAGGCTACTTTAGCTTGAAGTAACCTGTCACAAAGAAAACTATGTTAAACACCTTTTCTCTAGCACATGTTATCCTTTTTTATCGTTTGTCGCAATTTCGAAGGAAACTTGGGTTTTAGGATTTGGAATCAAGTGAGGATCGAGGCATAGCGATCCTAGGAAAGATTAGAAGCTTCTTGACCGTATGATTTAGCGAGAAATAACTTAATCAAAGGTAATCCAAGCTTTAAGTTTTGAGTTTTAGAGTTTCTAAGCTTTGATTTGGATTTTGTGTGTTGATGAATCTTTGATTTGTTTGAGCCTCGGGATTTGATGATTTTGGATCATTGGGATGTTTGGGAACTTTGATTTTTGGATTTGGAGATGTTTAAGTAGGTTTTTGGAAGGATTAAAAGGTGGAAAATCGGGGTTATGGCTGAATTTCCAGGTGGGGCCGCGACCCTGTTCTTGGGCGCCGTGGCCTGAGCATGGTGCAGATGAGCGATGGATTTGAGGGGCCGTGGCACTGGGGAAAGAGGGTCGTGGAACTTTCTTTAGGCACCTCTGTCTTGGCTGGGGGCCACGGCTCAGAGAGGTGGGGGCTGCGACGCTTGAGGGTTTTTGTTGCCAAAGTAGTGTTTTGATCATGGGAACTCAAACCTTAGGCCTTAGGATCATTCGTACTACCCGGTTTAGTAGGATTTGATGTCCCGGAGGCTAGGTCTTGGTTCGGGAACCTTTTTCATTCATTTTATTGATGGAATCCCATATTTGGTTATGACTAGGTGAATGCTAAGGAACTAAAAGACAGATCGTTCTCAAGGGTCGTTCTTTTACTATTTCTCGCTCGAACCAGAGGTAAGAAAACTACACCCTATGTATAAGACATGTGTAGTTATTATAGAGGCATGTTGGTTGTTTAAATGTGGACATTGATTGCATATTAAATGCTTAGCAAATCTTGCTTACTTGTGTATGGCACTGACTAGTCAGAATCGGCACTAGTCGCATGTTACTGACCTAAGAGTCAAAAATGGCATAAGCATCATGAACGCAGAGCCGATAAAAGATTAGATCTAATCGACATTTTCATTGATTGACTCATATGGAGCATTAATGCTGGACCGACCCTAAGTTTGATGAAAATTATAAGCGCTTGTCTAGTCTATGACTAGTTACTCAGAGCCCGGGCCAAAGGCCTAGGTGACTGTTTTGTCACATGGCTAAGGGAATGGAATCCCACGTTAGTGACTCTATGGTCACTCGGTAGGTTTATGTTGGTGACTATCTCATCAGATACCTATCTCGTTTAATCTAGTGAAATGATCACTTATTTGTAAAGGGAACAAAACCCACCTTAGTGACTTTTACAACTGTTACTCCTCTATTTTGGACTAAAAGTCCTGGATGATTATTATGGTCATCGATTGATGTTATATTCTTGCAGTATTGAGTTTTCTTGCTGGGCTTTGGCTCATGGGTGCTATGTGCTTCAGGTAAAGGGAAAGAAAAGCTCACCCATCCTTGACTAGAGAGCTTAGGTGGTGATGTGTACATATGCGGCCGCTTGACCATCACGGCCAAGGAATTTCTCAGACGAACTAGGGGTGAACCCTATTTTTGTCGCTTGGGTCGGTAGGTTGTAAATTTTATACTGCAATGACCATTTTGCATTGTAAATAGCTTGTAAACATTTTTATGGGCCCATGGACACTTTTATGTTCTAAATAAAATATATCATTTCCTTTAGATTGGTTTTCCACCTTAACCTATTAATAACACCTATAAGAACGTATTCTAACCAAAGAACTCCGTTAGCGATTTAAACACAGTTCAAAGTTCACCGTAATTGTCTTCGGGTAACCATGGCGTTGCAACTTTGTATCAGAGCGTGCCAAGGTTTAGGGTTCCTGTAGACTGGCTGGGCATGTACACTCACCACTGAAGACAAGCTTGACTCATGGTTTGGTAACTATTTATGTAGTTATATATATATAACTGCTTAAATATAGTATAAATGCCTTACCTGTTTACATGGACACCATGTTAAGACTGTGCCTTGAATACTGCACTATTAGCAAGAATGTACTTACTAGTATTGATATTGCCAGAGCATGCTTAATAGTATTGCTTATTGTGAACTATTATTTGATACATGTTAAATGTTAAATGCTATAATCATGTATCTATCTATATGTTTGTATGACTATGGAATATGAGAGTTCTCTGCTTGTTTTTGGACCATGAGGCGGCAAGAGGTTTAGTTATCACTGCCTGACTGACCGTATTGACTATTGCAGCACAGTATAAGTTGATAAGAATGATTCCAGGATAGACAGATTCATCAGCTAGCCAGGGTGATCAAGGCCAGAATAATAATAAGGGTCAGGAGAATGACCAAGGCCAGATTCCACAGCCAGCTCCTGAGAATTGGCAGCAGTTATTTAATGACATGCAGGCTACAATATTGAGGCAGGGAGAAGAACTCTGCCTCCTGAGACAACAGTAGGTTCCTGCAATAGCTAGTGTATCTGAGACACCTCCTGTATCGGTGCCAGCAGCTGAGCAGCTGCCTGAGGTTGGTAACAAATGGGAGCCTCTCTATGAAAGGTTCAGGAAGCAGCAACCTCCAGTTTTTTTAAGGCAATGCAGATCCTGCTAAAGCAGAACAATGGATGAGCATGATTACCACCATCCTGGACTTTATGAGAGTGATTGGTAATGAGAGAATGGCTTGTGCCACGTATATGTTTTGAGAAGATGCCCAAATTTGGTGGGAAGTTATATCCCAGACCAGAAACATCAATGCCCTGAGTTGGGAAGAGTTTCAGACTTTGTTCAATGAGAAGTGTTATAATGATAACATCACGGCGGCAAAAGCTGAAGAATTCATCAGGCTACTTCAGGGGAGTTTATCAGTGACTGAGTATGCTCTGAAGTTTGATCGTTTGGCAAATTTTTCCATGGAGCTGGTGCCCACTGATGGGACTAGGAGGGAGAGGTTTCTCCAGGGGCTACAGCCTAGACTAGCCCGAGATGTTCGCATTACCACTATGGCAGGGGTTACCACCTATGCATAGGTGGTCTAGAAGGAACTCACAGCTGAGAGTGCAGAGAACAAGATATGGCGAGACAATGCAGCCAGAAAGGAGTTCAGAAGAACAGGCTCTCCATTTTTGGGTTTTGGTAGGGGTGGAGGTCCTAGTGATTAGAAGAGGAAGATTCTGGACACCTTCCCAGTTCCAGGTCCTCACAGGCGACCCCGTGGTTTTTCAATGGGCCGCCAGAGTGGTAGTGAGGCCTTAAAGACTTATCCTGAATGCCCTAGATGCAAGAGGCGTCATTTGGGAGAGTGTAGGGCAAGGGCCTGCTTTTCATGTGGAGTTGTGGGTCATCTCAGGTAGGATTTCCCTAAGGCAGGAAAAGAAGAACCCAAGAAAGCGGACAGCTCGGCCCCAACTCGAGTGTACGCATTGACCCAAGCAGAGGCTGAGGCTTCACCCTCAGTAGTTATAGGTCAATTTCTTAGTGCTGGAACCCCTTGTAATGTTTTGATTGATTCTGGTGCTACACATTCTTTTATTGCTAGTATAATTATTGATAAACTGTGTAGACCCTGTGATTTTTATGCTGTGGGGTTTGGAACTATATTACCCACTAGGGAATTAGTGGTATCCAGGAGATGGGTCAGATCTTTTCCAGTGACAGTGGAGGGCAGATGTAATGACCCAACTAATTCTAAGACCTTGGACCATTAAAAACTACTAGACTTAGCTTCATACATAAGCAATATTCACAACTTTATTGAAAACTCCAAAGTAAATATTGAAATATATAAATGCAGGATATGGGAACCCATTGTTTTAAAATAAAACATAACTTTAAACTAAAGGAAATTGTTTACAAAACTAAATGTGGAAAATACATAAAAACATAATTTAAAAAGACTAAAATGAAGTCCACGAATCGTTCACGCAGTCCATCGAATCCCTTCATCCTTAATACACAAACCAAGCTGCCAAGAATCCTTCCACCGCCATAACTATTTTCCTGCATACATAAAAATAAAGGAATGAGTCTAATGCCCAGCAAGGAAAATCTACTAGCACATATATCATAAGACTACAAAACATATGACTATTAAACATGCATTATAACGGCCATCATACTTCTTGGGGCTTGCTAGCAAAGCAATCATATGCCCATAAATTTACGGGGCTTAGTTATCTAAACAAGTCATATAAATTTATGGGGCTCGTTATCTAAACAATCATATGCCCAAGGAATAAATTATTGGGACTTCGTTATCTAAACAAGTTATATATTTGTTATCTAAACAAATTATATGATTGTTATCTAAACAATTCATATACTAAAACAACTAAAAACATATCATACATATAGCATAAACATATCAAAACATAAAAGCATACAAGATCTATCCTATTTTCCTTACCAATACCAGGATTTATGAGAACAAGGACGGGATTTGGAACACTCCTAAAACCAACAATAAGAATGTGAGTAATTCTAAAGAAAGACATGATAAAGAAATGAACTAAATCACCAAGAAGAAACTTACCGAAAAGAAACCTTAAGTTCATAGAACTTAAATACCTAACCTAGAATGGAAACAAAGAGTTAGGATTTGAGTAAAGAAAACTAAAGGAAACTAAGAAACCATACAGAAATGAACTTAAGATTAGGAATACCTTTGAATGTACTAGAACCGAACTACACCTTAATATTGAAAACACACTATTTATCTCACTTCCCAAGTGTTTATAAAGCTTAAGATGATAAAGATTTTATCCCAACCCAAGTATTTATCACTCTATAGTAACCCTAGCAACTTGAAGGCTCTGAACACAGCTTGAAGAATGAGAAAAATGGCTGGGTACTAGGTCCTATTTATAGAGTTCAAGGAGTGAACTATCTTCTTTTAGCTTGAATAAAAATAATGAGTATTAATTGAAAAATATTTGAATATTCATTAAACAGGTGTTGAAGACTCGGTCAAAACGTTCAGAGGCTGGTCAAGAGGTTAGGGAATGAATCAAGCTCGGTTTCAACATCGTTTGAAAATATTGTCCTAGGGCCGATATATCGCCCATCATAGGCGATATATCGCCTGGTCCTATGTCCTGAGAGCTCTTCGTTTCGTTTGTGCGAAGTTGACATGTTTTTCGTATTCCCCGTGTGGTGATACATCGGCTCCTATGCTGCGATATATTGGCATACGTGAATATATTAAACACGTAATTGCACTTTTTTAACATAATTTGAATTGATTAATTAGGTTTGACTGAGTAATATGAGATTCCAGCAAGTTCTGGAAGAGTCTAGAGCTTCTAGAAACTTCTATTTTTGAATTATCCACTTAAAATGCTTAAATCCTCAAATAAACAAGATTGTGAAAAATGTCATGCTCCTAATGGTCTTGGAAGATTCTAAAGCTTTCTTGAACTTTCTTTTATTTAAACTATAATTTAATCCTTAAATAAACATGCACACGACAAGTGTCATGATCTTATTAATTCTATCTAAACCTTATAGTATAATTAATAACATCTTTATAATCAACTTTATTAATTAAACCTTATGTTATAATTAATATTCTTAAAATATAGGATAAACTTATATGAGTGTTCAACTAAGTCCCTACTTGAACCAAAATCCAAAGTAACTAGCTAAGCAAAGTTCTGGGACTCTATAATTCTCCCCTAATAAAAAGAATTTCGTCCTCGAAATTTACTTACCAAACAATTCCGGATACCGAGCTAACATGTGCTCTTCCAGCTCCCACGTTGCCTCCCGTTCAGAACTATTACTCCATTGGACTTTGACTATCGGAAAACTCTTGGACCATAACTGCTTCATCCCTTTATCTAGGATGCTAACCGATCGTTCCTCGTAACTCAAGTCTTTCTGGAGTGTTATCGTATCGTACTTGAGGACGTGAGATGGGTCTGACACATACTTTTGTAGCATCGATGTGTGGAACACATTGTGGCTATCTGCTAGAGATGGCGGTAAGGCTAATCTATATGCAACTGCTCCCACTTTTTCCAATATCTCAAAAGGACCTATAAACCGAGGACTAAGCTTGCCTTTCTTCCTAAACCGCTTCACACCTTTCATAGGTATTATCCTTAGGAAGACTTGATCTCCGGCCTTGAATTCCACATCACGTTGTTTGGCATCCGCATAACTTTTCTGACTGCTTTGAGCAACGAGCATACGCTTTCTAATCGGTGCTACTGCTTCCTGAGCTTTTCTAACAACTTCGGGACCAAGAAGTTGCCTTTCTCCTACCTCATCCCAATGTAACGGCGATCGACACCTTCTTCCATAAAGTAACTCATAAGGCGCCATCCCAATCGTTGACTGGTAGCTATTGTTGTAGGAGAATTCTATCAGCGACAAATACTTACTCCATGATCCTCCGAAATCAAGTCCACAAGCGCACAACATATCTTTTAAAATTTGTATGGTACGCTCGGACTGACCGTCTATTTGAGGATGAAATTTCGTCCTAAGACTTAACTTGGTACCCATAGCTTGCTGCAAACTTCCCCAAAATCTCAATGTAAACACTGATCCTCTATCGAACACTATAGTCTTAGGGATTCCATGCAGTCGTACTATTTCTCGGACATAAACATATGTGTACTGATCTGCAGTATACGTAGTCTTGATAGGCAGGAAATGAGCTGACTTTGTTAGTCTATCTACTACTACCCAAGCCGAATCATACTGCTTACTTGTTCGTGGCAAACCTGTCACGAAATCCATTGCTATGTCGTGCCATTTCCATTCTGGAATATTAAGTGGTTGCAATAAGCCTGTAGGCCACTAATGTTCCGCTTTCACTTGCTGGTATACTAAACTTTTAGACACAAATTCCGCTATATCTTTCTTCATTCCTGGCCACCAATATATTGCCTTAATGTTGTGAGTCATCTTGGTTGACACTGGGTGAACTGAGTATGGGGTACTGTGTGCTTCTTCTAAGATCTTCATCTTAACCCCTTTATCATTCGGCACGCATACCCGATCCTTATATCTCAATAACCCCTGCCCTGATATCGAGAAATATGTGGCCTTACCTTCTCTAACTGCATCCATATGTGCTACTAATGTGTCATCATGCCCTTGTCCAATCAGTGTTTCTTCTAACAAACTTGACTGGATAGACAAGTTAGCCAGCTTACCGATGACTACTTCTATTCTGACACTGATCAGCTCCTGCTGTAGCAGCTTTTCTATTCCAGTTAGTGCTGCTATACTTCCATAACTCTTCCTACTTAGCGCATCGGCAACTACGTTTGCCTTTTCCAAGTGGTATAGGATTTTGTAGTCATAATCCTTCACTTGTTCTAACTACCTACGCTGCCTCATGTTGAGCTCCTTCTGAGTGAAGAAATACTTTAAGCTTTTGTGATCAGTATAAATCTCACACCATTCTCCATAAAGATAATGGCGCCAGATTTTCAACGCAAAGACCACCGCTGCAACTCCATATCGTGTGTTGGATAGTGTTGCTCGTACTCCTTCAGCTGCCTTGAGGCATAGGCTATCACCTTGTCATTTTGCATCAGCACACAACCCAACCCTTGCTTCGACGCATCGCAGTAGACTACAAACTTGTCGTTGGGTGTCGGTACACAAAGTACTGGTGCTGAGCACAACTTATCTTTAAGCAACTGGAAGCTCTCTTCACACTTATCAGTCCAATTGAACCTTTGTTGCTTCCGGGTCAGGTTGGTCAGTGGAGTGGCTATCTTAGAAAAGCCTTCTACAAACCTTCGATAATAACCTGCTACTCCCAGAAATCTTTTTACCTCTAATGCGTTCTTTGGTCTTGGCCAATCCTTCATAGCCTCTACCTTAGATGGGTCTACTGCAACTCCATCCTTGGATACAATGTGCCCGAGGAATGCTACTTGCGTAAGCCAAAATTCACACTTCTTGAACTTGGCATAAAGTTGATGCTCCTTTAGTCGTAACAAGACCAACCTTAAGTGCTCCTCGTGCTCGTTTGCATCCTTTGAGTACACCAAGATATCTTCGATGAACACTGCGATGAATTTATCCAAGTAGTCCTTAAAGACCCTATTCATTAAATCCATAAATGTGGCTGGAGCGTTGGTAAGACCAAAAGACATAACTAAAAACTCGTAATGCCCATAATGAGTTCTAAAGGCTGTCTTGGGAATATCCTCTTCCCTTACCTTGAGCTGATGATACCCAGACCGTAAATCGATCTTTTGAGAACACGGTCGCTCCTCGGAGTTGATCAAACAAGTCGTCAATCCGGGGTAGCGGGTACTTATTCTTAATTGTCTGCTCGCGGTATTCTATGCACATCTGCATACTTCCGTCCTTCTTCTTCACAAATAGAACTGGTGCTCCCCATGGCGAATGGCTCGGTCTAATGAAACCCAAGTCTAGGAGTTCTTGTAGCTGCATCTTCAACTCCTTGAGTTTGGTAGGTGCCATCCGGTATGGTGCCTTTGAGATAGGCTCGGTGCCCGATACTAGTTCAATTGTGAAGTCAATTTCCCGAGTCGACGAAAACCCTGGTAAGTCATCGGGAAATACTTTTGGAAATTCCTTTACAATGTGGACATATCCAACCTTTAGTGGTGTTTCCTTTACCATATCCGTGACACTGGCTAAGAATGCTTGACATCCTTTTTCTATCATCCTCTGAGCTTTGAGAGATGATATAAGCGGTGTGCGTAATCCTGAAACTTGTCCCATAAAGCATAATCTCTGGCCGTCAGGAGTCTCAAATGTCACTTTCTTGCGTTTGCAGTCGATGGTTGCGCCATGCCTTGCTAGCCAGTCCATGCCTAGTATTACGTCAAAGTCTTTGATCTCCAGTTCTATCAGGTCTCCCTCTAGTTCTACGTCCTCAATCTTGATCGGTACGCCTCGTACTATCTGTGATGATAGGACTACTTTTCTCGAAGGCAACTCAGTTACAAACCTAGTTCTAAATCTTTCACAAGGTTTGTCTAATTTCTCTATCATTCCTAACGAGATATACGAGTGAGTGTCTCCCGAATCAAACAATACATAACATACATTATTGAGGGTAGAAACCTGACCTGTAACTACTTTATTGCTAGCATCAGCTTCTCCTTGGGTTAAGGAAAAAACCCTGGCAGGAACCATCTTGTCTTCCCTTTTTCCCTCTGGCTTGAGCTGGGGACACTGCCTCTTTTGGTGACCTTCCTGACCACAGTTGAAGTATCCCTTGGTGTTTGCATGGCACTCACCAGGATGTTTCTTTTGGCACTTAGCACATTGTGGGTATTCTATATAACCCGGCCGATTACCTCCATTGTTTGTCCATGCCCTTTTATCGTTGTCAGACTGCTTGTTGTCAGGATGCTTTCTTTTCTGATCATTATTGTTACTGGACTGATTGATGTTGTTGTTGTTGTTGTGGTTGTTCCGACCATTCTAAGATTGACTTGGTTGTTTAGGCTCAGGCTTATTGGCCTCCTCTTTACTAACATTCGCCTGTAGCCTTTCTACTTGTATTGTCGTTTCTAAAACATTGGCATAGGTAGTATTTCCCAGGTTTGCTAGCTTAACCCCTAGCTCAATCTTTGGTCGAAGTCCTCTAAAGAACTTGGTCACCCTCAGAAATTTAGTTAGAACCATTTCTGGTGCAAACTTGGCTAATCGATCAAACTGCCGAGCATACTCTGCTACCGATAAACTCCCTTGCTTCACACCAGCGAACTCCTCGACCCTTGAAGCGATGACTGTTGAATTGTAGTACTTTTTGTGGAACAGCTCCACAAATCTGGTCCAAGTCATGGTGGCGACATCGTGAGTCTGCTAAACTAAGTCCCACCATATTCTAGCATCTTTCTTGAGCAAAGACGAAATGCAGGATATGCGGTCCGCATTGCTGAGATTCATGTGCGCTAGGATCGACTTCACATTTCTGAGCCATTCTTCCGCCTCGAAGGGGTCTGTTTTCCCTTCAATGTTCGGAGCGTGTTGCTTACGAAACCGCTCATAAATTGGCTCCATGTGCTGAGCTAGGTATGGCGCATAGTTCGCCATTGGACATCCCCCATATGGACCAACTTGTTGGGGTGCTGGAGCCATTTGTTGTGGTTGTGGTTGCGGCAGAGGCGGAGACTGAGTCTGAGGCTGAGCCTGTTGTCACTGCAGTAATTCCTCAACTTGCTGTCGTAGTCTGGCAATTTCCGCAGTGTTGTCAATCGGCGGCGGCGGCGCATTGCGGTTGGCAGTAGCACGCACTCCCTTTCTGTGAACTGGAGGGGCTTCATTGCTCTTAGGAGCAGCGTTGGAGGCATTGGCATTGGTGCGAGCAGACCTTCTGAGTGACATGTTCTAACATTTGAGAAAAACATGTTAGAACTTACCCTAATAAGCTCTAAGGAAAAAACTTAATCTAAGCAAACATAACTCGAGCCTATTAATTATGATTTCTTATGAAAAATTATGTAAGCCTTCTTTTATCATTAGAGTGTGTTTCTATACTTAGAAAAATAAGCCATCTTTATAATTTACTAAGTCTGTTTCTAATCATCCTATATGACTTAATTCTTAGGCTCGATACTCGTCGTCATTCCAAAGTTAACCATATTGAGGGAGGGCTGGGATCAGTAAAATCGTTCCCACTACTATGGCCCCCTAACTCTCAATATGGAACCCGATCCATTGACTTGTATCCACCCTCACCGAACTTGGTCATTATTTATTATGATTGCAAAAGAAAAATCAAACCCATACATGTCATTAAAATAACATTGATATTTATTAGGAAAAACAGTTTTCACTAAGTACAATCATAAAAGAAAACAAATAATAAATAAAGAAACTAATCTATTCTAAAAATCGAGATCTTCTACATCTGATCCTTCATCTAACATATCATCGTCTATTTCTTCATAGTCATCATTATCTTGAGCCTCAAAATGCCCTCGAGGAAGATTTGTAAAAATTCTATGTTTTTGCAGATTTGTGAATTGGAACTCCATCTTAGAGTTGAACCTAAGTATGAGAAAATAATATCTCATAGCTACCGGTAATTCATCTTCACCATTTATCGTCTCCCATATGCCTTCTAAGTTATGCTCCATTCATTCTTAACTAAAATATAAGGCTAAAATATTAGCTATACATATAAACATAATAACTATAACATAAAAACTTACATTGGCGGTTAGATTCGGAGCTTGAGCGTGTGTATAAAGGAGAACTTCATGCGAATGAACCGTTGCTCTGATACCAACTGTAATGACCCAACTAATTCTAAGACCTTGGACCATTAAAAACTACTAGACT
The DNA here is from genome assembly GCF_963169125.1 of Humulus lupulus. NCBI lineage: Eukaryota > Viridiplantae > Streptophyta > Magnoliopsida > Rosales > Cannabaceae > Humulus > Humulus lupulus. The sequence goes on from NC_084793.1 coordinate 99,038,685, forward strand.
TAGCTACATACATAACAAATATTGACAACTTTATTGAAAACTCCAATGTAAATATTGAAATACATAAATGCGGGGTATGGGATCCCATTGTTTTAAAATAAAACATAAATTTAAACTAAAGGAAATTGCTTACAAAACTAAATGCGGAAAATACATAAAAACATAATTTAAAAGACTAAAATGACGACCTCGAATCGTTCCCGCAATCCATCGAATCCCTTCATCCTTAATACACAAACCAAGCTGCCAAGAATCCTTCCGCCGCCATAACTATTTTCCTGCATACATAAAAATAAAGGAATGAGCCTAATGCCCAGCAAGGAAAATCTACTAGCACATATATCATAAAACATAAACATAAGACTACAAAACATATGACTATTAAACATGCATTATAATGGCCATCATACTTCTTGGGGCTTGCTAGCAAAGCAATCATATGCCCATAAATTTACGGGGCTTAGTTATCTAAACAAGTCATATAAATTTATGGGGCTCGTTATCTAAACAATCATATGCCCAAGGAATAAATTATTGGGACTTGTTATCTAAACAAGTTATATATTTGTTATCTAAACAAATTATATGATTGTTATCTAAACAATTCATATACTAAAACAACTAAAAACATATCATACATATAGCATAAACATATCAAAACATAAAAGCATACAAGATCTATCCTATTTTCCTTACCAACATCGGGATTTATGAGAACAAGGACGAGATTTGGAACACTCCTAAAACCAACAATAAGAATGTGAGTAATTCTAAAGAAAGAGATGATAAAGAAATGAACTAAACAACGAAGAAGAAACTTACCGAAAAGAAACCTTAAGTTCACAAAACTTAAATACCTAACCAAGAATGGAAAAAAACGAGTTAG